>NW_010429778.1:0-19096 GCF_000710305.1 Buceros rhinoceros silvestris | reverse complement strand
GCCTCTCCCCAGCATTCTTGGAATAAAGGCAATTCCAGGAACTTACCTGACTTTTGACAGGAGAGAATTTAGGGGACAGAAAACAATATCCAATAAAACCCCAAAAATCTCCTTCCCTTAGTAAAAAATGTTTTCAGACTCTCTCCTAGGACCTCTCTAGTACAACATTTATTAATGAAGGGATGGTTAGTCCGTGAACTATTCAAATTACGCAGTAAGTTTGTTTGAGGAATATCAAACTCTCTTAGTGGATATCACAATACTGTTTATCTGAAAAATAATACTGACTCATTTCTTTAAATTCAGAATTATTTGTTCCTGTGCTGGAAGAGCTTAGGAGGCTCCCTGTTACCAGCGTTGCACCCTTTTCCATTTTCGTATCGGCTGCTACTCCACACACCCCACCTGCATCTTTTCTGATGTCTGAGGTCCTTCATTTCCTGGCCTTCAGATGCCTTGCTGCAAAGCTCAGCACACTGTGAAGGATATAGAGGGTACTTATAGAGGGTAACATTTTGAGGAAGGAGGGGAGAAAAACTGCACAAGAATATAATCTTCTTCAAACTACAGAGAGATTCTGGGGTAAAACTAAAGAAATACAGCTTGTAGATTTTATGTAGCAAGCAGCATGACTGACCACAAACTACATGTCTAGCTCACCAGAAAGATAAATGAAAGCAAAAAGAATTTTTGAAATGGTGATCTAGGGATGTTTCTTGATCTCAGTCCTGCATGCTAATTATCCAGGATCTAACCACCTGTGACTCCTCGAACGCTTCCATCAGCGCTGCCTCCAGACAATCCTAAACATCCACTGGACTGACTACGTGACTAATGTCGCTGTCCTTGAACAGGCAGAGGTCACCAGCATTGAGGCCATGTTGATGAAAACGCAGCTGCGCTGGGCAGGGCACATCTCCAGGATGGTGGATCACTGCCTCCCTAAGATTGTGTTCTACGGTGAACTCGCCACCAGCTGCCGCAAGAGAAGAGCTCCAAAGAGGAGATATAAGGACTCCCTGAAACAATACCTCAGCCTTGGCCATATTGACCACCATCAGTGGTCCACCCTGGCCTCCAATCGGGAGATTTGGAGACACACCATACATAACGCTGTTGTCTCCTTTGAGAGCACATGTAGAATCAGTCTTGAGGAGAAAAGACAGCGCAGAAAGAACCGTGCCTCGACTATACCAACCAAGGAGACCTTCGGGTGTGCTCTTTGCAACTTGTCTTGCCTATCCCACATTGGTCTTTCCAGCCATCAGCATGCTTGCAGTAAGCGTGGGTAAAGCCCTTCCCAAATCTTCATCCACGAAGCCTATCCATGAAATGAAAATTCACAATGTATCCAAAAAACATGAGCTGCAAATATTTATAGTTTCAGAAGATAAGGAAGCTGATTAAAGCTTTTCCAGTTCTGTAAGAACAAACTCATATCTAAGATGTCTACGCCTTCTTCTGAGATGTTATTGGAGTGCTCTTCTCTCAAAAACTTTGTGTAGCTCTTGTGGCTTATGCAGTGAAGGTTTTCTCAGAATCACAGAATCATCTGGTTGGAAGAGACCTTTAAGGTCATCGAGACCAACCGTTCACCATGCACTGACAGGGTCTATAAACTATGTCCCTCAGCACCACATCTACATGTCTGTAAAACACTTCCAGGGATAACACAACTCCGTGTCACATGTACCCAAATAGAGACACAGACATGGAGAGGTATGAAAAAGATTTCTTATCCTTATTTGTGGAATAGTATTTCTACCTCAAGCTGACCCAAGATCGCAGGTTCCATTGATGTAAGCAGTCTTCCACCACCTCAGATAACTGCTGTATCACAAATTGCTGTGATTACTTCTTCAGCTATATAAGTGAGATTTGCTAGGCAAAGAGAAAAGCCTTTGAATTTCAGGGTTCTAATCTGGAATGAAACCAGACAACAATAATAATTTAAAATATCACAAAACATGAGGTTTTGGTTTGGGTGCATGGACATGGGGCATTTCCAACAGTCCTGTGAGAAGTGTCTGTGTTCCTGGCCTCCCTGCACCCCTGCCAGCTGCAAAGGTGAGCTGGCAGGGGTGCTGTGCTCACTAATCCCCTACCACCTCCTACAATTTGCCCTGTACTGTTGGCTGTCTTGAGGTGCTAAAAACAGGGAGGTGGTGTGGGTGATGGCTCATATAAAAGATGCAAAGTGAAATAAAGTTGTATTGTGCTGAATTACTGCCTCCCATGACAGCTGTTTATCCCTTTCAACAGTCTTTCTGCTGCTTCTCTTGCAGAGGCCCTTTAAATCTTTGGGGCGTTTTAACCTTCTTTTACTTCTTTCAGCCACAGGAGAGCTCTCCCGTGGGTCCTTACCCTCCTGACTTTTTTGCATTTGAGGGTACAATTTTGGCCCAAGCTGTTCTTTGTGTGTTGCTCCTCCATGAATCTGCCTTATGGCTTTTCACTGGGGGACAGGCAGTGACACATATTTCCTTCCAGCAGCATCCTGTTCAATTAGTGCTCTATGACAGGTTGTGGTCCCTACTCAGCAGCAGCTGGGGAGCTGAAACATAAGCCTGTTTTTTGCTTGGTAGTCCTACAGAGGCTTCTCCATCAAGACATGAATCTCTGGTGAACAACTAAATCTCATTCCCTGCTCATTTGCATTTTATGCCTAGCGTCGTACTTTGCCTTCATCTATATTTATGATACATCACAGTATACAGGCAACTCCTTTCAGAGCAATTTTCTTGATGTCATTAGCCTCACTGGTAACTTGCTAAACGAACAGCAAAAGGGTTTAGGACGATTCACATAACAATTTGAAAATTATGTCTACAAGAACAACATGACATTTTGTAGCTAGATAAGGGAGTAGAAAAATGGTGCCAGTGATATTAGCTAAAGCAAGTTCCAGGTGAATAGCCAAAAGTTTAAATGGTTCTCTAAACTAGCTGAAGTCCCATGAGGTCCCACCTGCTGCCAATTGCCCGTCATGTCCCAGCTCTCAGGATTTGCTATCCTTTGCTCTCAACCTTTCCCACTCTTCCTACGGTTCAATGCCTTCCAGGACATATCTGCTGCCACTGTGCCCAAAGCTGCCCTTCTTTCTCATCTAAACCCTCTGGCACACTCTCCTTTGCAGTTTTGAGAGATGACAATGACTCGAATGAGTGGGAAGAAGTCACAGCTCCTTACCAAAGCTCAACACGTTGCCTTTTGCTTGCTATGGGATTTACATGATACCCATTACTAGCTTGCTTAAGGCAGATTAAGTGGGAAGCAAGACAATATTGAGAGCTAGGCGTGCATTTTGATTCTGATTTTAAATGCATTTACAGAGCTGATTGTGATGAACTAGTAGTAGTCTGCACAAACGTTCTTCTTCATGGGAAGTTTCTGAGCAAAGTCACAGAATCATAGAATTGTTTAGTTTAGAAAAGACCCTTAAGATCATCAAGTCCAACCGTTAACCAGCACTGCCAGGTCACCACTAAATCACATCACTTAGCACCACGTTGACATGTCTTTTAAATGCCCCCAGGAATACGGACTCCACCACTGCTCTGAGCAGCCTAGGCCAGGACTCCACAATGGTTTTGGTGAAGATCTTTTTCCTAATGTCCAACCTATACCTCCCCTGGCACAACTTGAGGCTGTTTTCTCTTATCCTGTTGCTTGTTCCTTGGGAGAAGAGACTGACCCCCTACCATGCTCCAGCCTCCTTTCAGGAAGTTGATGAGAGCAAGGAGGTCTCCCTTGACCCTTCTTTTCTCCAGGTTAAAACCCTCCCAGCCACTCCAGAGGTTGCTCAACTGCTCCTCAGCGCACTTGTGCTTCAGACTCTGTGCCAGCTTTGTTGCCCTTCTCTGGACACGCTGCAGCCCCTCAATGTCTTTCTTTGGACAGGGGCCAAAGGGGCCAAAACTGAACCCAGGATTTGAGATGTGGCCTCACCAGTGCCCCTAATACAGGGGGATGATCCCTGCCCTGGTCCTGCTGGCTACACTAGGGCTGGTACAAGCCAGGATGCCATTGGCCTTCTTGTTCACCTTGGCACACTGCTAGCTCCTCTTCACCCACTGGCGACCAGCACCCCCAAGTCCTTTTCCGCCAGGCAGTTTGCAGCCACTCTTCCCCCAGCCTGGAGCGTTGTAGGGGGTTGTTGCATCCTAAGTGCAGGACCTGACACTGAGCCTCGTTGCACCTCATATAAAGTCAAAGGGATATAAACCATTTGCAGATTTAACTTTGCAGAAAAGGAGATGACTGCTAGCTCTCTCCATTGTGAAAATGAAAGGAAAACAAAAGGTCATCCATGCTTAAAAGGCTGCATTGGAAACATGCAAAAAGTCTGAAGAAAAATTGCCCCCATATCCCACTGTGAAACCTTTGTGTAGTTCCCTGTTTTATGGAAAGCTACTCATAGAATCATGGAATGCTTTGAGTGGGAAGGAACATTTAAAGGTCATCCAGTCCAACTCCCCTTCAGTGAGCAGGGACATCTTCAACCAAAGCAGGTTGCCCAGAGCTCCAAGGTCCAACCTGACCTGGAATGTTTCCAGGGACGGGGCTTCTACCACCTCGTTGGGCAACCTAAGTGGCTCACCACTCTCAGTGAAAACAATCTCTTTCTTCTATCGCTTTCTTCCTAGACTATCTTCTAAACTGAATCTCCCTCTTTTAGTTTAAACCCATCACCCCTTGTCCTACTGCAGCAGGCTTTTCTAAAAAGTCTGTCCTCATCATTCTTGGAGGCCACCTTCAAGTGCTGAAACACTGCACTAAGGTCTTCCCAGAGCCTTCTCTTCTCCAGGCTGAGCAACCCCAACTCTCTCCCCTGTCCTCAGAATAGTTACAGCCCTCGCATCATTCCTGTGGCCTCCTCTGGCCCCACTCCAACAGGTCCCTGTCTCTGCTGCGCTGAGGAGCTTAAAGCTGGACCTAGCACTGCAGGGGTGGTCTTCCCTGAGAAGAACAGAGGGGCAGGATCTCCTCCATTGACCTGCTGACCCCACTGCTGGGGATGAGCCCAAAACATGGTTGGCTTTCTGGGCTGTGAGTGCATATTGTTGGCTCATGTCAAGTTTTTCATCCACCAGCACCCCCAATCCTATTCCATAGGGCTGCTCACAATCACATCATCCTCCAGCCTGTATTGATACTGAGGGCTGAACCAACCCATGTGCAGGACCTTGCACTTGGCCTTGATGAACCTCATGAGATTCACATGAGCTCACTTCTTCAGCTTGTCCAGGTCCCTCTGGATGGATCCCATCCCTCAGGTGTGTTAACTGCACCACTCAGCTTTGTGTCAACTGCAAACTTGCTGAGGGTGCACTTGATCTCAATGTCTATGTCATTGATGAAGATATTAAAGATCTCAAGATCTTAAGATGCTTCAGGACATCCTGATTTGACAGGCATGAAGAGGGACATGTGCACTAATGTGCAGCAGTCTTGGGGCAGAGGACCTGAAGATGGATTTCTTCAACAGGGCACATTAGTCCATGTCCTTCTTTGCAACTTGGACAGCATAGCAACTGGCTTTGTTCAGAGGGAAATAAAATATGTTTTCCTTCAAGTGGAAGAGTATATAGAAATAGGTAGCTAAAAGATACGTGAAAGAATTCACTTTGTCAAGGCTGTGAAGAAATTGAGTTTTCTTATTATGGGTGTCTGATGTCAAATTCTGAGTGTTCATCATAATCTGGTTAGAAATTCCCTGAAAAGACATAGTCTTAGTAACATAAGGTATTTGGAAAATACATTTAAGTGGATGAGCCTGTTTTCAATCTCATGTGAATCCCCAAAAGAGACCTCTTAATCTCCAACCTTTTCTCTGAATTCAGTAGCATTTGCATGAAGTACTAAAGGTAAGGACAGCCCAAGAGATGTAATATGTGTGCCTGCAATTGTGCAGGCAACACAACCAACAGCACCAGGAAACTTCCTTGGTTTAGCTTTGTGGATGGGGTATAAGAATGAGGAACCAGAGATAGTAAAGCATCACCCTCTGGCACTGTCCACTACTGGAGGTCAAGGACCTGATTTTTGTAAAGGTATTTAGCCAGTCAAGATAGGAACAAGTTCAGAAGTACTTGACAAAGAGCTCTTGAGAACCTCCTGAGATGTTTGACTTCATAAAAACAAACATTTCAAAACACAGTCTATATGGTTAAAGAAGTTTACTGCTGTTACTACAGTTTACCTGAGGTTGGACCAGAATAATCAACAGGAGATGGCACTTTAAAAGTGATCACTGTTTGCTCATCAGCCATGGTATAACACCTTGCAACAGAGAAAAGTTGTCAAGTCATGTTGCTTCTTGTTCAAGGGTAATTTGGCAGAAAGCCTGTAAACTCTTTTTATGTCCCCAGAAAGGAAAAGGGGAAGAAAATAATACTGACATGTCCCCTCCTCTACTGTTTCTAAAGGAAACTCAAGTAGCAACCAGATTCTTCTCTAGTAGATAGAATGAAAACAAATAAAATACATCTCTGTTTATAATGAGGACCATGCTGCCACTGAGAGCTAGAATTGTACTAGAAAAAATCGTATAATCCGTCCAAGCACTGATTACTCAAATAGTAAGATAAATCTGATTTTTTTTTTTAAGCAGTTAATCTAAACTGACTGCTGCAGGACTCATCCAGCTATAGGATTTCATTCCAAAACAGTTGAGGACAGTTTATTACACAACAATGAGAATTAGAGGTTTATGTCCTAAAGACAGGCAGAGAAACAGGTGGGTTTTTTTAGGTTGCAGAGGTATTAGATACTTCTTGCAGTTATTATGACACTTAGTATGACTGAACCTGTTCTGGACAACTCTCCAAACCTGAAAACATTAATGGTGATGAAGAAATGTTGCTTTTCTGAATTTTTGCCCAGATAAAGGAGAATAAGGGTGATTTTGGCGGTGCTGAGAATAGAGTTTGTAGCTCCTTTGTCCCCTTCATGTCCATTAAACTTTAAACTTTCATTTATTTCACTGTCTTCCATTTAAACCTATAAGATCCTGCCAATGTATATATGGCTGCTCCACTCAATCTGAAATCTCACTGAATCACAGCATGGTTTCTTGGCAGAAGGTTCCTATCTTCCACCATAATTCTGTGAAAGACTGAGTGTATTACTGCTGTGCTGACAAAGTGACAAATCAAGCAATATGTAAAGGTGAATCAAAATTATGAAATTGTTGTAATTATAGGGTAATGAAGGAGGTAAAACGTTTGGTGTTAACTTTCTTAAAGGAGTGGGTTTGAATTTTCCATGTCCATTCAGGATTTTTCTTTATTTTTTGCTCCATGATAAATGATAGAAAGAAGTTTATGCTTGAAGAAGTTGAGCACAAATTCTGACATATTTTGATAATGCCAGAATCTGCAGCTGTAACACCGCAAACAGAGCACTATGCACAGTAATGTTGTAAGCTGCCAATGGTGCTGCTGATACACAAAGCTTGACAAAAAATAATAGTGTAGTTTAGATTTCTTGTAAAGAAGAGTCTTCCATCTGAGCAGCATTCATTAAAGGTTAGACAGCTCTAAGTGTGATAAATACGTCCTTGTTATAGGCAGTTGCATCAAGGAAATCTCACACAGGACTGAGCATCTGCAAGTGGTGTAGCAAATAGCATGCATCTGACAGACAGACTAATTTACTGTAGTTAGTATAGGAAGATTTTACATCCAGATAGCTGAAGTTTCTGAATAAAATGTAATTTACTACCAGAATGCCCTAAGAGGAAACTTCACAATTCAGTCGTGCCTATTGAGTATTTGCCAAATAGCTCAGGTCCTTAAACAATCGGGCCAGATTTCCAGCTGGTGTAAATTAGCACACCTCCGCTGGTGTCAGTGGAATGATTTCCATTTACACCAGCAGAGAATATAAGCATCTGTATTTATTCATGCAAAATAAATGATTTCATGGAATAATTACAAAACAATTAAGCCTGCCATTTATTGGCATCATATAGCTGCATGCCACTATACCTGCAAGTACAGGCAGTAACACACAGAGAGAGCTCAAGTTGAGTACCGGGTTGAATTCATAATAGATAACTAAAGCGGCAGTGACAGTACTGCTGGTTGAAATGAAATTTAATGAGGATGATGGAGAGAAATAATTCTGCAATCTACCTTTCTCTGCTCTTAATTTAACCAGAAGTTGAATGCTTTGTGCAAGGTTACAGCTACTTAGTCAACTGATTATTTATCTTTCCACCTTCTTTCATTCATGGAGAACATGGCATGAGTTAATTCTTACAGATAGCCCACTGTAGAATTGCTTTTAGACAAAGCAGACAGATGGACTCTCTCTTCCCTGAAGCCTTGTTAAACTAATAATCTATAACACTCATCTTTTAACTTTTAATTGCATTTCATCAGATAGTGTCTCCTAGTTTACACTTCAGTTGTAAAGTACAGAATAATATTATATATGTGTACAGGACTCTGCTGTTGAAAATCTCAGTGGGTTTTGGTTCTTCATCTGTGTGGCTGTGATTCAGCGTGGCAGGGGTTAGCTCTTAGATGCCACTGTACTCCAGGGAATTGGTAGTGATGATTAAGTTGAGAATCCCAGCCCTGATAATTAGCTCAGAGATTCTGTACTTGGATATGTGCTGTGAAAAGGAAAAAAAAAAAAAAAGAAGAAAAAAAAGGGAACAAAAAGAAAAGAAGTGATTTTTAGAGCAGTTAGCCCTAAGGAGCTGGCTAACCAGCTGTCTCAGATTTTATACCTGCCAGCAGCTGGTTGGTTAGAATAGTTATTTGCTATATGGAATGGGCATGTTTACTGTTTCCTCATTGATTTACTGTTTTAATATGTAGCTTTCAAAAATACAGATAAAGAAGAAAAGGAGAGAGGGAGATGGGGAGAGAGAGAAGGATAAGAAAAAAGATAGATATCAAGAAAGAGAGAAAGAAAGAGAGAAAGCAAAAAGAAGGAGGGAAGGAAGGAAGGAGGGAAGGAAGGAAGGAAGGAAGGAAGGAAGGAAGGAAGGAAGGAAGGAAGGAAAGGAGGGAGGGAGGGAGGAAGGAAGGAAGAGGAGAATTATCCGTTGATTGAGCCAGATCATAATATGAGCTCCCCAAAATAATGAATAAAGCTCTGCTGAAAGCAACACAGTTACTCTGCTGTAGATAAGAAATCAGTCAGTCCTTTTTGTGCAGCATTTTTCTGCTGTGTTTGAATCCAAAGACTAGTTTTCCCAGTGCAGATCATTTTTCCATCCTTTTTCTTTTTTTTTCATATATCCCCATCTTTACCAAATGGGATAAGAAGTCCAACCTGCTGTGTTTACAGCAAAGTAGACTTATAATGGAGCATTTTACGTTTGTTTCTAGACTGATGGAAAAGACAACAGTAGCATCTTGCATGTTAGCAAAACGAGAAATTTCCTGAAGTTGAACAGTATTTATAAGGTCTTTTCCAGATTAAGGCTAATGTGTATGTCAGGTACCCTTTTAGCTGTGAGAGGCTCTTTTTTCTTTAAAGATTAATGGAACATTTTATTAACCAACAGATCTTGAGTTTCCATGTCAGCACAAGAAGCACTCAAGACTACTTTTCTAATTCTTGAGATTATTACGTCTAGAGTGTATTTCGAGGAAGAGGACCTGGGTTAAGATGTCCAAGTGTTTTTTAGAGAGGCGCAACAGGACAGTTTTGTCCCTTGTTGCATTCCTTCAACTGAAGTGGTTATTATCCCATTAAACCTATTAGTGGATCCATCCCAACTCCCAACATTTTTATTCAAAGATTTCTTTTAAATCTTCTAAAATTTCTTCTACATCTTGAGTCACTAGAGATGGGTCAGTCAGTCAGATCACCCAACAGAGAAAAAGTCTGGCTACTACATGGATCTGAACAATTCCTGATTGCCCAAAGGTGGATGGGCAATTATCTAATTTTTACCTGCCAAGAAAACAGATCAGGTGAAAAAACCAGAAATTGAGCCTCTGGTCCTGCCTATGAACAACAACAACAAAAGTCAAATCTCCATTGCTAAATAAGGTTGAGAAGTGTTCACTCAGAATCTTAAAAGTGTGTCTGGCCTCTTCAGCAGGTACTACAGGGATCAAAATGCTTTAGAACTTTGAAAACATTCTTCAGAACGTTTTCTACCAAGTAGCTTATGGCCTATGGCCTATGCTTCTCTCTATCTCTCCTAGACCTCATTCCAAAACAATACAAGCACTGATATAAAAAGACAGTGTAACAGCTGATTACTACATAAACAAACAGTGATAGCTGTGTTTGTAGCATTAGCGTAGGTATTTTTGAGCACAGGACATCTGGCATTATTCTTCAAGAACTAGGTCATTCTAGCAGACATACGTATTGCACAGTGTGTAAATAGTCAGGAACAGTTGTCAGTTTGTAAAATAATAATAATAGTAAAAGAACAACAACCCCAAAACCAAAACAAGAAACTCCATGCTTCAAATAGATCATAGGTGTCTTAGAAGCAAAATCTGTAATGCTGGTTGGAGGCACTCTGGGGAAAATTTCAGACATGCCACACACCCAAAACAAACCATATGCTGCCCCAAACATCATGGTAATAGACTCAAGCGTGTCTGGACCTATTCTCTGCTCCTATAGTTTTAAAGGCACAAAAGCACATTCACTTGATTTAGCTAAAGAAAATCTGTTATTCAGCAGAAAAAATAGAAAATAACAAAGAAAAATAAAACATGAAGAATGGTGAATTATAGAAAATGACAGAGGTCCTTCTCATTGTAAAAATATGGAAGATCTAATAAAAAGCCTGTTGAAACCGTGAGTGAAATCAGATCTGGTGTGTTGGACTTTTTGAGAACCAAAGAATGTTGTTGCCCTGTGATGCCTGGTTTCCTGTTTTCTCATTCACCCTGCCTGAATCATGCAAACAGAAAAACAATTCGCTCTGATTACGAAGACTGTATATGTGAGACTTCTATTCATTTCAGCAAGAATTAGTTTCATGCAACAGAGACCATAATCTAGTCCCTGACTTTTAAAAGGCCTCAGGCCTCTAATTTTTCCCTGCTAAAATCTGTGTACTTTCAAATATTGTGAAATTTATAACCATGCGTTTTAATGAGGAAAGGCACCATATAAATTCTGAGCAATCTTTTCAAGACATTTAAATTAATTTCTGGAACAAAAGATATAAACCAAGAGAGTTTTTCTGGATCTAGCTTTCACAATAATATGGATAATTAATCTTTCATTCCAAAATTTCTCTGGGCAGAGTGGTAAATGGTTTTCATTTGTTGCTAAACATCAGTCGTAAATGACTCTAAAGACTGCGCCTTGGTTTGTCATGCAACATGTTGTATATTCTTAATCTGCTGAATGAGGACATTGCAAGCCGTATTTTAAGACATCATGCAACTATCTCCCTTCAAAACAAGGGAATTAATGCAATTTTTTTCCAATTCTTATTCTTCTTACTATGATTAGGTTCTTTATATTAATTGTATAATGATGATGCATTAAGAAAAAAATCTTACTTAAAATATCTCCTGACGATGTAAGCATGCAACTGTCTTTGTCCAGTCAAAAAGTTATGGAATCTAATTTTGTTTCTTCTTTTCCCTTTCATCTTGTGATCTGATTCAGCTTTTTTCTCACTGGGATACATTTAAGACTGAAGAAGAGAGAACAAGTTTACCTTTCCTCGATTTAACTAATACCTGTTAAAAGCAAAATTGAATAGGGCCTTACATGCAGAAAGGTAGCTGAGAAAATAGGAATTGTAAATGTGTGAAAATAAAGGGGTTATTATTAGTGTATTGGCAGCATGGGAGAAATAGATAATCACAATCTTTTTATCTGGCCTGGCCTCTGTCTGGCTTTATTCCGACTCTTTGCGTTTCAATGGAAACATGAAAATGAATAGAAGGGCCCGATGGCTCTATTAAGATGAAGAGCTAAATCACTTTTACATATTGAAGGACTTATCCAAAAGTAGACTGGTCAATAATGTTAACAGTCTTGTTTAAACACAGAGGAAGAACAACTTGAGATTGTTCCCAAAAAATGTGTAGTAATGTGTGGTAACTTTCCTATCTCTTTTCAGTTTGAGTCAATTCAAAGTATAATCCCTCTAACAATATTTGTTACAACATGTGATATTTTTCAGAGTTTTATTTCACATTTTTTTAATTTGATTTGTTGATTAGGGAAGAGATAGTCTTCAGACACCATCCTTGAGAGTATTAGCATAGTACGTAGTAACCACAGGGTAATCGGCAATCCAGAGACAGTATAAAACCTTTTATCTTCTCTAGCCTCACCTCAAACTTGATTTCTGAGAAGTCTTAGGCATGGATAAACTCTTCTGTCAATATCAATAAGTACTGGGCAATAATGGCAGTTAAAGTATTTGAGAAATTAATCATCTCATCTTGATGTTCAGTGTTACACTGGACTATATTTGAGCCACTCACAGATGTTCAGTGTGACTGTCACATCCACAGTAGCATCCCAGTTCAGTACCATGATGACCCACTCAGATCAACCTATGTTCAGAGCTGCCAGATCCTGGCTGCTGGTGGTGGTGAGGGGAGAAGAGTAAGTAAATCACCCATGTTTAAGTGGCAAGCTGTATACAGGCAATTTGATGTCCAGTTTGTTGACTAGTATTTTGGATGCCACCTCTGTGGGTTAGTTGCTAATGTTGCAATACCATACCTGAAAAATCACCAAATACAAGCCATGTACCTGTAAAATCAGAAAACACCATGGAGGCATTACTGAGGTAGAGAGATTCTGAGTGTTGGGACAACTTGAGGAGAAAAGATGGGAGAGAATTTTAAAAAAAGATATTGTCCCTCAAAATACCAGCTTGCTTTTCTCTACAGCTTCAGGACTTTGTGATATTTTGAACTCAACTGCAATCATTAAAAAAAAAAAAAGAAAGAAAAAAAAAGAAAATAAACAATTGGAAAATACAGATAGAAAAGAAAAGAAAAAAGAAAAGAAATTAAAGAAAAGAAAAGAAAAGAAAAGAAAAGAAAAGAAAAGAAAAGAAAAGAAAAGAAAAGAAAAGAAAAGAAAAGAAAAGAAAAGAAAAGAAAAGAAAAGGAAAAGAAAAGAGGAAAGTTTGAGATATCTGGAGGTGCTTCAACAATGTGGATTATATGAAGCAGGAACACAGAAAACCCAACACGAAAAATAGCAGCTGATTACTGAGCCCTTTGGAAAGCCAGAGCCATACCCCAGGGCTAGATGATCTAAACCTTCTTGAAAAACAGTCATTTTCTGTGCCAGACTCTCCTGCAAGGCACATTCTTCTAGATTACACATTCTGATACAGTGGAAAGGTCATTATTCAGCTCTGGAAGCTGTTAGAAACCTGAGTAAGGAAATGTAATTCTCCATGTCAACAAAGGCTTACAGATCAATAGCTGATACTGTCTCCTCTGGAAGAAACCTTGAGGCAGTGCCACTGCATCACAAGTGATTCCCTCAGAGTCACAGGCGATGGAGTAATCATGGAGGCAAAAAAGAACAGAAACCATAAGAAGAATAAAGCCCAACAGAATAATTCCTACATATGACTGAAGCTCATCCATAAGCGGAAAAGGTCTGTGTTTACTAACACCTCCCTTATTTTTCCTAATGTGTTTGTGCATTGGATGGCCCCCTTTTCCACCCCCTCAAGTCTCAGTAACATGGGAGAGATGCTTTCTGACAGACAAAAGATAATCTTACACTTGACTTCCAATATCAAGGCATTTTAACTGGCACACTTTATATTGAATAATTCATGGGTATTCAAGCTTTACTTCACTTCACAAAGAAAGTGCTTTCTCTTAGCAGCGACAGTAGATATGAGCAGCTAATTCATTATTTAAAGAGATTAAGTATTAGCAACTGGTACGGGCTCTTCAGAGCTCTTTTTATTCCCTTCGCTCATGTTATCCCCTGCCACTTCCCTGCCTAGTACAGATTTTAGATTGATTTTATCATATTAAAATCTTTTTTCATCACATCTCTGCCCTAAACCCTCACCATTTCCAGCATTGCATTGTCCCACTTTAAAAACTCGAAGTAACAGGTAAAAACTACAATGTGCTGGTGAAATGCTTTAAATCCCTGTGAGCTCATGGGAATAGACACAAATGCAACATTTTTACTCCTGTTGTTTAAAAAACATAAGATGAAAGTTGGGAAAGGAGGATCTGTGTTTATGAACAGTCTCTGGATTCCCACATGGTGGACTGAGGAAGTGGGGAAATTTGATGGAAAAGATGCAAATTGCTCATTGTTAAATTTTGAAGAGCTGTGGTTGTATTAGATCAACTTCTTGCACCTGGGGATTTGTCTCCTTTGGGATGCAGACCCTTAAATGCTGAAATCAGGTGGGACATTTTCAACATTAAAAGCTCCACCATTAGACATTACTTGCAGATAGGTACATTCCTTTGGACCTGAGAGAATTAAGCTAGTTTTGTCTTAGCAAAAATCCTATGAGTGAATTTTCATGTAGATTGAAATTAAAGAGGTCTTTTTCCTGTGACTTGGTCTGACCTTGAAACAGATTTTAGTCTCTCTATAGACCAGCATCAGATTTGGTGCAGATTTCTAGGCAGATAGTTATACATTACAGTCATAAAAACTGCACACTCAAACAGGGTATAGCTGAGGAAGATTTTCCTCCTGATCCTCCCAGCAGATCTGCCCAGTGTAGGGTCTGTAGTGCCAGTGTCAGCACTTCACCCTCCTGCTTCACTGTACTCTCTACGTATGGGCACCTTTGCATGGACATGAGTGAAGTGAAAAATAGAGCCACATTTGGTTCCTCTACACTGATGCTCCTGGCATGCACCATCAGGCAGCATGTGTGTAGATGTCACCAAAGGCTGCCATGCCGTGAATCTCCTCCTTGACTATGCAACTGGGGAAGTCTACAGCAAAGAGCCTTTTTTGGGTCCTCCTGCTGCCAGCATTTTAAAGGTACCGTACCAGCCTTAGCACTGGTGTAGACTTACTCTACAGAAGAAGAATACACGTGTGTATACCTAAAAATCCCAGTCCAACAAAGCATTTATGCACATTATCAGATTAATGCAAGTAGCCCCAGTAAAACATTTAACTGTTCAGAACTAAATCTGAGGAGCTTTGCAGGCTTGTCTGTGTTTCTGCAAACATTCTGTGTCCCCTTAGCAGCAAAGTGATGTCTCCTTCACCACACAAAGGTGAGCTAAGCTGAGCTAGTTTTTGGTGGTGCATGGGAAGGGTTTCTGCCTCTACTGTTAGGGTCAAAACAATGTTAGTATAATGAAAAAATATCAGAAGGTAGGAACCATCAAAATGGTAACTCTCCCATCAAAATGTGGATTTCTTGCAATCTAGTAATTTTGCTGTGAATATCACGGAACAATCCTCCAGACAAACAATGGGTAAAACAAAGTGAAGCAATCTCAGGGCAGGACAGAAAAGGAGAGACAGGGAGAAGCAGTGGAAGTAGAAGTCCAGCTTTAAAATAATCTGCTTTAGGTGAGACATTTTACTTCATTTACAGTTCTTTCAACTAGAGATTAAGAAGACCATGATGAGGGCTGCCCTAAAAAGCCCATGTCTGAGCTCTCTGGCTCTGATGCATTGAGAGCACAGCAGGGCCACCTCCATCCTTGCACTACCTGGTCTCCTCTCTCCCCTCCCGCAGAAGTAATGTCCCATGCGTAGCTGGTCCCCAGGCAGAGAAACGAATCCCTGCTGATCTTCAGCAGCAAGCTGTCATTCACAGAAAATGCTGTGCTCCACTGGCAGCGTTTCAGGCACAGATACCCAGAGAGAGGCAGTCTGTTCTGTTCGGTGCAAGTGAGGGACAGGCAGTGAGCATCCAGCACCTGACCAACTGTTTGAATCCAGGTTAGGTTCAGGCATCCCACTCCTTCACAACACTGACAGGGTCCAGGGGTTTGTCCTGGTGCTTTCATTTTCATTGCTAAAACAGTTATGGGAAACTGAATGATACCCGTCTTAGACAGACATGCTGTTCTAGCACGTAATTTATTTTCCTTATGTATGAATGGTTCTCTCATTTGTGTGAAAATCATAAACCTGAAGAGAAAGACTAAACACTTGAGCTCAGCTGCTGTTCCTCATACCTCTTTTCTTTCCTTCCTCTTACACTGCTTCACACTTAACTATTTTTTTTTCCATCTTGTGTAAAAAACATGAGTTAGAGAATCTGGTTTATTGAAGCTTGCCCTCAAATTTTAGCCAAATAACTTGCAAATCCCAGGCTTTACAAGTAAAAAGAGCAATACCTGAGGTCACAACAAAACCTTAATTCAGACCACTTGTTTTAAGCTCCATTTGAAAAACTCATAATTTTTTTGTTAAAGGAAAAGATGTGTTTTCATTCCACTGTTTGGACTGAACTTAAGGAGATTTGATATGATTCTCACAACTTAAGCCAAGCTTAATCACTATTTTCAACTCAGGCTGATGGCAGGCTGAATCAAAGCATTGTTACCGGAGAAAGTGTAGAGAGCTCTGGGCTCCTGTACCACAAGCAAAGCCACAGCTCTGGCAAGAAAAACATTTTCCAGAATAAACTCGGGTACAGGGTTGAAACCTCATCTTAGAAATATTTCTGTTACTATCAGTATTACTTATAGTAGGATCAAAAGAAGGTGAAAAAGTAAACCATTGCTTTCCTTAACCCCAATAACTGCTTGCTCTGAAGAGTGTAAGTATTCCATAGGCAATACCGAGAAAACTGTTAGTGCAGAAAAATAAAACTCCAGGGTTTGCAATCTGTATCTGCATGGAACTTCTGACTGCTGCTTCCACTAGTGGTTGTACTGGAGCCAGTGGGACTCCTTGCAGATAAATGTACGACATCTGATTATGGCTCTAATTAAGTCATATTCAGAGCTATTTGGATAAATGAAAATGTTTGTCAATGAAATTTTTGTCTATTTTTGCAAAAATCCTCCAATTCACAAATAAAGGATGGTGTCTCTGTTACTCTAGGAAGCCAATCAAAGGCTCATCTGAATTCTGGGTAACATTTTACAGTGCTTTCAGGGGGTTTGTAAGTTTTGAGGACCATCCTTGTCTTAAGGAAAATGGTCTTGAATTCAACTTCCAAATCATGAACATGGGCCCTTGCTAGGGGCCAGCCACGAATAGGAGTGGATGGTAATTACCTTACATGGGGCATGCCCTTTTCAACCCTTAATCATAAATGAAGTGCTATGAAGTGCTGTGAGACTTCTCTTACAGCAGTAATTCTCTAAAATCAGTGCTAAGTATGATGAGGATCATATCAACAATAAATCTGTTTTTTTAGGTAAAGGGAAAAACACAGGTTCTAATAAAAATTGTATATGCCCTTGCACCCTTTTCTGTTATCAAACCCTTGCATTAGAGCCGATTTTGACCTCATATCAGGTACTAAAAGATACACAGCACTAAAAATAGATGACATTCTTTTCCCCTCTAAACTGGAGGCCTGTTTTCAGAATATATTACATTGTGTATTTTTACTGAAAATGGATTTTATATTCAGAAAAATAATAATTGCTTAATAGACCGGACAAAAGACTGGGCTCAAAAATTCTAAATAGTTCATAACCAGTTCATGTTGTTTTTATTAGACAATGCAAGATGTGTAAAAAGGTGAAAGCTTTGTTCAGTGATTTAAACATATTTTGGCTTACGATTATTGGCTTCCTGAGCTTGCCGTGTGGGTGGTCTGAAACTATGTCAAAAGATATTACATTTCCCTCAGAATTTATACATTTTTCTCTTTTATAAAAGACAATTACGTCTACTAGGCAAAGGTAACCTAGCCTCATTTTGTACAGAAATAAAACACAAGGTATTAAAATCTCTTTTCATGGAGATAAAACATACATGACACAGCCCTTAGACTCTCTCTGATGCTGTCTCTGTCACCAGCAATTTATCTTCCTAATTTATCTGTCCAATATCAGAAATTTCTAAATAGCATTAAAGCAAGGTGATTGTCTACATGATCAAATAATGCTGCCCTTTTAAAGCGTCTCTCTGCTCCCTGCTTTGCCCTCTAATTATTTTAAGGAAGTAATAAATGACTTTTTTTTTCATGTATGGAATGACCCATTTCCCTCTGTAGGAAGATTTTTGACTGTGGAGGTGTTGTTTGCCAATAAACCTTCTCTCAGACAGCTGATCTGCTATCTTGGAAGGGCACTGGAGTCTACTCTGAACTCTGAATCCAGAGTCTGAAGAGTGTTGCTGTCATCTCAAGAAAGCAGCACAGTGACATGTGAATAAACTGAGAAGTCCTTGCAGGAGTTCTGCAGTAGGACACTACATTTTCAAGGTAAAATACACTAATCAGGTCCAGCACCCTGAAGAATCATCTCTATGATACAACCTGTCTGCCAGGCAGATCAGAAAGCTGGCCATGACTCCTCATAACTCAGTCACTTTTGCACTTTGGCACTTTCCTCCTCATGTGGCAAATCTCCCTTATTCCCTTCCTCCAGTGCTCAGCAGTGGTCCTGCTGGTGATCAATGGAGCAACCCCTCTCCACCAGTACATGCACCAGCAGGGTTTTGCAGATATTTGGTGGAACTCACCACTGGAGAGGGTAAATTTCTATATTCCCACTGATGTCCCAGTTCAGGTCCTCATTGTTGTGGGGGGTAACGTGTTCCATTTTGTTGGTCTAACAAGATTTCAGGAAGTTTTGCTCCTTGCGCACATTCATCAGCAGCTTCCCCGAAGACATTATTTAATTTAACATTTGGAGCAAAGTGTTAGTGGAAAGGAGTCTTGAGACAATAAACAACATACACGTTTACTTGGTCTCAAATACAGGCAGTTTTTGAGTGTAGTTGTTTCTTTTTTCACAGTTTGAAAAATACATTTAGGAAGGCAAGGAGAAAATCCAACCAGAGAAACTTTTTCTAAAATACTTTATGTGTGTATATGTGTTAAGTAAAATACCTAAAAGGCAGGATCTCACTGAAGCAAAACTGATGATTACTTAACCACAAACTGAAGCTTGATTAGGTTAATATTAAAGATATCCTTAATTGCTAACATACATATATACATACATATGTCATCATCATGGCTTGGCTTCGCGAGCGA
>NW_010429777.1:38655-46871 GCF_000710305.1 Buceros rhinoceros silvestris | reverse complement strand
GGTGGGAGAGGGGGCAGGTGGTGGCGGGGGGATGGAGAGAAAAAAGCCAGTGGTCCCAAGAAATGGATAATAAGGTTATGACGCAAAGATGAAAACTCTTGGCACTATTCCACTCATGGCATCATGGCATTCCACTAATTTCCTTTAGCTGGCATAGAAGAGATGCTGGCCATCAGATTTAATCAGACATTTTCAAAATACCGGGTGAAACTTAATCCTGTCTTTAATCTCTGTGAACACCTGGCAGCAAGAAATTTAGCAAGGTTGTGGGGGCAACAAAAGTAGTTGGTAAACAATGCTCCAAACTAATTTTGCAGTGGAAGAAACATGGACCAGCCCTTTGCCAGAGACAAGACACCTCAGCTAGGGAGGCCAGAGGTGTTGTGAATTGGCCAGCCAAACAGCCAGGGTCCTTCCACTGAGAGCTATACCTGCCACCCTGAGGGGTTCAGGGAGGGACACTGTGGCTAAGCAATGCCATTGGCATCATCTGTGCCAGGCAGATGGGATCAGTACAACTCTCTCTTCCACGCTCTGCTCAGACCTTGCTGCATTCCCCAAGCTCATCAAGACCTGATTAAAACTTAGCATTTATCCAGGTCTCTGCACATGCTAACTAATTAATAGTCGCAACACCATGGTGAGGAAGATGAAAGCAATGTTATTATCCTAATTTTACACATGGGGACATAGAAGCAGCGGGGAATGCTGAGCTAGTACTAAGAGTGTCAAGCCCCCATACTCCCAGAGCCTGTCCCAGCTGTACTCTTTAGCACATGGCCTGGATGTGTACATATAACGAGCTATCTATTGGGTTTTCAAGACTCTGACCTTTCTGTAAGCCTCGGTACCAGTCCACAAATGTGAAAGTGTTCACCCAGTCTGAGAATGACTGTCTTTCCAAATTTCAGCCAATCCCTAGAGCATCCTCTTTCATTCCATTCAGGTGACTTCATTATGATTTAAATGCAATCCTATTAATGTGTGGCCAAAACCCATTCAGATTCCTTCTGGGAAAGGTCCTGGTTCTGAATCTACAGAGAAGACTTCTGTGATATGGAAGGGGAATTCAAACTGGTCAAAGCAAATCCCCTCTGAAGCTACCCATAAGATTGAGAGAGAGTTTTTCAAGTCTGTTTAATAAAATACTGGTAGAAAGAAATTCGTTCTATTCTGTTCTGTGGGTTTATCTGAAGTAAACTGTAAAAAATAGCACATTTTCTAATAACTATTTGTGTTAATGGAATTTGCTCTGTGTCAGTCTCTCCCATTGTCACTGTCACTCTGAATGGAATTTGCCCTATGCTTCCATTACAGTCAGTAGAAAGAAACAGACAGTTTCAGAGCAAAAATACTTTCATCCAAATATGTCAGGTGAACTGCAATTAAAAAGGGTTCTATTTTCCTCTGGCAGCAAAGGAACACTAGTTCAGCTAGAGCTGTCTACATTACAGACATTGAAAATTAGATGAGATTAAACTTGCTCTCTATTCTCCTTTTCCCTCTGTATTAAACTGTGTAACAGGGGGTTTCAGATCTGCTGTGTAACATCAGGGGTTGATCCAGTCAGTGTCAATCCTTCATGGACTCCACATCAGGTCCTTTGGATCTCTCCCTGAAAAACCCATCACACACTTCAGGTCTAAGCTTTCTCCCTTCTTTTTTAAAATATCTGCTTCCATGCAGGAATATTCCAAAGATTGGTTTTCTATTTCCAACTCCGTATTGCTCAGTTTATAAACTGCTGAGGTATCCTCAGGGGTCACAGTTCCCACAGTGCAGGGGTTTGATCCTTATGATAGAATCACTCTGAAGTTTTGGGTAGCTAATGTCACATCTCACAGTCACCAAGAGATTACAGGCTCACCTGGACTTTCTAGTGGCACTTTATGAGTCGCTAGCAATCCTCTCATAGTCAAGTAAATAAGAATCCTCTAAGCACTGGAAGTGCAGAGGGCATTGCTGTAATCGGTCTCTAGGGCTTTACAAAAGAGTTTTATTTCCTTGCTAAATACAGTTGCTTCCTTATTATTTGCCCAAGAGAACTAGAGTATTATTTACAGGATATTTTCTTTTTTGCTTTGCCAGGCAGGCTGTATACGTGTATGTGAGTGTACGTTTGTGTGTATACAGTATACTGAGCAATTTTGGTGGCTATTTGCCAAAGCAGATAATAATGTTGTAGATTTAGTGTCCGTTTATTTCTTCCCTCTCTTCCCCAACCCCGTCTCTCACCTCCCTACTGATTTAGTGCAGCCAGTGAAGTTTTACAGCCTGCATTTAAGTAGGCTGCTGTTCGAAATCCATGAGGGGCTGCTAATCAGAACTAACTGCAAGCATCAGGTGCAGTAGGCATCTCCGTCCTGGCCTATTGGCTTAAGAGAGCATGAAGGGCTAATTTCATGGCTGATAAAGCTTTCTGTCAAGGAGGCCTCCTGAACAAATGAACATTGACTTTTCTTTACAAGGGAAATAAAAATGGTCTTTTATCACAACTGCCTACTTGCGCAAGGTAAGAAGTCACATCCCGGTGGGACTATCACTAGCCACCTGAGACTATTTGGGAGCTTGCTAAGTTGTCCAGACAGGATTTCCAAATGGATATTGGAACCTAACTCCTCTTTAAGGGCTCCCTTTCCCTTTGATTTCCTGGACTTTTTTAGTTTTAAGGCCAGAGGTGATAAAAACCAGTGGCAAATCTTCTACTGGTTTTGCAACAGTTCCTTAAGCATTTCCTAGGATATAGGAACTGGGTGACAAAATCCCTTTCAGAACCTGTAAGTTTATTGCTTCTCCTCTTTTTGTTTGCCAGTTTAGTGCCTCTTCCCTGTTTCATCTGACTGATCTCTCGATATCACCTCTTGATACCACTCTTCTGTTTCCCTGCTCTGCCAGGAAGATGGGCTTTTACTTCTGCTTGAAGGGAGCACCTGTCTTCGTAGTCTTCTGGGGAAAACCAATAATATTGCTTATTTCAAAGGACATGGTTTGACGATCTTCTGTGAAAGGGAATGAGGTCAACTTGATATCATTCAGGTGTCCTTCTTTCATCCAATAAGAGTCCTCAGCAAAGGAAGTGGGATGCTATTTCTTAGAAGTATCAGATAGCGAGTAGTTAAGTGTGTGTTTGAAGTCTGATGCTTTAAAGAAAATCATTTACTTGCATAAAATTAAGCAAGTCCTCACATACTTCACAGAACATGTCTATGAAGCTTTCAAAAATGGTATCATCTTTCTTCCATTCTTTCATATTTTGATGAAATGTGATTCCAGCTGGCAATACAGATGTTTCAAGTTGAGTCCTTGCTTTCAATACTGAGATCACTGAGTTTCTAAGTTCCACAAAGAGAAAAGTCCTCTCCAAATTTGATCCTAATATCTGCTGATTGTAAATCCATCATTCTTTTATGAGTGGTTTTTAATGATCCTCTTAGGGCTGGTTTGCACCACAAAGGCTACACTGGGAGAGAGATGTTGGATAAGGCCTCCATTGGAGTCTGATTTATTTTGGTAACAGGGCTTTTGCATTTGTAGATAAATTACCTGTTTAAAGTACAGACACTTTTCCATCAAAATGTTTATTTTCCCAGTATAACGTCGTTTACACAGAGGGGTTTGCCAGAAGAATGATGTCTATATATGTTGTAATTTCATCTTTCCTGCAACTCACCAGCATACCTGAATTTTATAAGAGGGACTTGGCTTTCATATTAGGCTGTCGAACAACTACTGTGAGCCAGTAGTTAAACAGTTTAAGCCTTTCACTATAAATCCACAGGGTTTACTCTGGTCTTGTACATAAGGCAATCTCCCCGGTAGATTTCCCCCGCACACCACCTTGTTCAGGAAAAGGAATCAAAGCCACTGGACGGGATGCAGATGGGTGTATATCATTCATATTACAAACTGCTGTGCTGTGCCTTCACCTGCCAATCTCTGAATCACCGGGCTCCGGGTGAAACTTTGTCTAATTGTCTACCAAGTTATTTTTCTCACCATACTTCTTGAATGGCAAGTTTAGATCAGGACTTTTTCCCAGCTCCGTCTGCATATTGATGGTGGTGTGTGCATACCTGCTTCTCAATACAGACTGAGAAAAATTCTTGTCACAGAGGCAGACAGTTCTCACAGGACTAGATGTAGACTTTGCCAATGCCTTTGAGATACTGTGGAGGGCAGGCAGCAATGCATTTAAAATATCACATATTGGACGGGTTTTAGAATGCCATATATATTTCTGAAATACAGTGCTGAAACAAGCTTCGACTTCTACTGCATTACATGCTGCTGTTTTGTTAATGAGGGACACAATCACAGGTAGTAAGTACAGTTTGGGCTGTCAAACAACGTTTACGTTAGGCAGAAGTTTGCCCTGGGGTTTTAATTGTTCTTCCCATGGGCTGTCTGAAGATGTTGCTTGTCGGTTTCTTGTGCTGTAACAGAACTCTATTCTTTGTGGTACACATTTGCTTTCCAGTTAAATTAACACACTTTCCACTTAAATTGACATACCGTTTTTAGGCAAAAGACATTCTTTTGTTGGTGGGCTGTTTACTGCCTCTCCTGCTTTGTGTTATGTCTGAGAATTGAAGGCAGCCCTGCAGCCAACAGCCCAGGCAGATCAACATAGCTCTGCTGAAATAAATGAGTCTTTGGAGGACAATCAGTGGTCATAATGTGCCTGGCTAATGACAGTGACACCTCTAAAAATGTCAAATAGAGATACTGGTCCTTCAAAGACACGATCTGTTGAATGCACAGGTTTCATGCAGGGATTCTGTATTTCTGTTTTAACCACTTGGTTGAAACATGTTTCCAAGTTTCCCCTCCTTTTACTACCTTTCTAACCACTCCCCCTTTTTTTTAAATTTTAGCTTTTGCAAAATCACAGAACTCGTTGAAATTTAAAATGCTTCATGGTGAGAAGGCAGATATGATTACAAATGCGAACACACCATCCCCCAGGGAAACCCCAGTTTCCCCTTTCATCACAATTAAAGAATGTTACATATGAGAATATTTATGGCGGTGTTTATGTCATTTTACATTGTTTATGGTTATGTAGCATACACTTACATTCTCTGGAGAAATGCACAGTCTCCTCTTCACTTCTTCACTTTCTCCTCTATTAAGTTTCCTGTAATACGTTATTGCAAAATGACTCTAAGGGCTTGCTTTGAAAAAAGAATCCCTGGGAGGTAGGGCTAATATATTGCTTTGGGAAAATAAACCTGCCTTTGACTTTTAAAAAGCTGATAGGGAAAGTAATAGGAAGATTAATTAGTTCTAACTGATTATTTTTATTTAAAATGCATTCTTCAAAAATTGTACCCTGTGATGTTGGAGGTTGTACTATCTACATGCTATTACTTCACAGATTTTTTTTTTCTCACTTGAATGCCATTTTGTGAGTGGTGCAATCATTCTTATTTCCCATTATTTGTTCTGGAAGCAAAATCTGTAGAGACAATGTGGGAATTGCAGCACATTTTCTTCCTAGGCTAAAGAATATGTGCTAGAGAGGGGTGGAGAAGGTGGATGTTTCCTATGGCACCCAGGCCATACTCGTGTCTAGGATAGATACCACAGGATCACAGAATCATCTGGCTGGAAGAGACCTTCAAGATCATTGTGTCCAGCCGTTCACACTGCACTGCCAGGGTCCCTAAACCATGTTGAAGAGTCACAACTGATTTGGACCACTCAGCTGCAGGACAAACAGATGCTGCTTCCACGGTAGTCAACAGAGAAACATTGGAATAACCTGTCAGGCACCGAAGAGGAGGATCTGATACAGCACCAACTGGGAGCTGTGATTTGGCAGCCTTAGGAATGGGAAACCTGACTCAGTCATCACTTCCTCTAATGCAAGTGCCTGTCTCTGAGGTGCTGTGAAAGGTGGTGATGTGGTGTGAGTAGGGTTCTTGCTCCTGGCAACTGGTGCTAACCTAACTGCGCTGACTCCAGAAACTCGAGAAAACCATTTTTGTGGGTTATATGCACTGTGTCCTCTTCTCGCAATCATGGCCATTTTTATGTTTTAAGGGTTTCTCATTTTTAACCTTTCTGCTATACCCCCTTTCCCAATGAAACAGTGTTTTAGCTGGCTGGCAGCTTCTGCATTTTGCCTGTGAAGTTTGGAGGTCAGCATGGGAAAGAAGCAAACTTCCACAACTCCTCAAGGTTCTCTGTCTCCAAGAAGCAAATGCAAAGCAATCTAAGTCCAGCCTTTTCTCTGTAACATCTGTGAATGGCAAATATGCTCAGTCCAGTCTATTTCCAGTTGCTCCTCTGAGAATTCCCAATTGTTACATTGTTCATGATTTAGATGTGATTGGATAAAAGGAAATAACCTGGAAATACCTACAGGTTTATATTGCAGCACACAACAGTGGCCAAGTCAGGTGCACACTGAAAGAATATTTTATTCTTTGTTCTGACTGCTGGGGTACCCTGACTAGGACACAGCTGAATTGCTTAAGTGCAAAAGCCCAAGTTTTTCTTTTAAAAAAAGTTAGCAAAGCCCAAAATGAATTACTGGCCCATTTATCATCCTGGCATGGAAAGCATTTTCCATCTCTCCTCCTGAAGCTGTTCCACTTAGTATAAATAATGAAATATTCAGTGAGCCACAGAAAAAGATCGGCTTTTTAGCCTGGGGGGCTCCACTGGGTATGAGACAGCCCAGGTGAGTAGCTTTATCGTGGGTGTATTGGCTATTCTGGGTATGATCTGAGAAAATTGCCATAAAGCTTTTTGGCTTTGATCTAGTCAGCCTTCTGCAACAGAAAAAAAAAAATATTGTGGTCAAGTTTTCATCAGCTCCATTATAGACATACAGTACAAGTAACAGTTCATAAGGAAACAGGAATTAGAAGAAATGGTGATTGCTACCACCTTGCATAATACACCTCCCACTGAGCAGGACACTTCTAAAGCAAAAAATTTAGGAATTTAGTCTGAACTGTAACAGACTCAAGGCTTTGTGAACTGGAAGGGGGTCCAGGACTCTCAAGCTTGTGAGCTAATTATGCCAGAGCAGCTTAAACCACTAACAAACAAACAGAAAGTGAAACTGCATATAAATGAAAACTGAAGTGGGCTAGTTTGATGCTACTCTCCCGAACTTCAGCAAGTGCAAAATGGAAACCCACACAGAGGATGAAAACTGTTTATTCAAAATACAGATTTTAGATAAATAAAATATGAGGATTACTTTTACTGCATCATTTTACAGCTAATTAATTTTTTTTAAAGAACAAAACATCTACAAAATAAAAATGTATTTCAACATACCGGAATTGCTCTGTTCCTAAAACACATAATCATCACAGCCTTCAGAGATGTTTGACAGACAATATCTAGCCCTGTATCTTCAATTGTAATAAATCTTAAATTAACGCATGATCAGAGATTCTGGAATAAAAGAGAGGAAGCTGATGAATTTTCTACTAGACTGGGTTTAATGAGAGACACATCATATCTCCCCAGTTAAGGCACTTGTACTTTCTTTGCAACTATCATTACAGCTAATCAACAGCAAATGCTGACATTCACCCGCTATACTTAAGAGGTGATGATACCAAGGAGGAGTGCGGAGGAAGAGAGAGTAGATTTTTAATACCTTATTTGCCTTAAGCCCACATGGGAACCTTGAATAATTGATAGTAATTGTGGTTAACCCTGAGCCCATCGAAAGGAATCTTTATGCGTTATCCATTCCCTAAGCCTCCCCTATAGCCGCTCTCCCTCACACAGAAGGTGGCTTTTTTGAGGCAACAGGCTGTGATGAGATTTGTTACCACCAATTAAAGATGTTGATTGACAGCTCTTCTCTATACAGAGGCTTCTGAAAAGTGCTGTGACTCCCATGCCATCTCCAGGTTCTCGTCACAGGGCTGGAGGTTGGTGTTCCCTCAGATCTGCCACCAGAGCTGCTCAGTTGCAGTCAACCACATTAGCTTAACGGGTGTTGGTAGCAGATCTTTGCTGTCTTTGGTCACTGTAAATGAAGTGGGTTAGGGATTGATGGCACAGGCTGCTCAGCTGGCTGGTGACCTTCTTCATGGGGATGACCACTGGGAGGTCGCTGGGGACAGACATTTCTTTCAGTTGGACAAATACATGTGAATTAAGACATTGTCCAGAAGCCAGTGGACTCACAGGTTACATTTGTGCAAAAAAAAAAAAAAAAAAAAACTGCTGTTCACTTTCCC
>NW_010429777.1:35917-38539 GCF_000710305.1 Buceros rhinoceros silvestris | reverse complement strand
ACTTGCCCTAGGGGAAAAATGCTGAACCTTCTTCTCTCCTCCACAGATTGATCTTGCTCACAGTGCTTAACAGACACAGTTTCTGGTCCAGGCTATTTCCTGAGCTTCAGCAAAATCTTGCTGGCATATGCAAAAACTGTCCTGGAGAACATTGCAGGGGGAAAAAAAAAACAACAAAAGCATGAAAATCAAACCAGATTGAGCAATCATGAATCTTGCTCAATCTACTGTAGCACCTGAGCTGCCTAATGCATAGAATGCTGATAGAATTTGACCTGTTTGCCTGTAGTCTCTACCAGAGGACACCTGACTGGGATACACCACCAGCCACGTTGGTGGTTTAACAACCACCAGTTGTTTAACAACCTTCTTCAGTTTTTTTATGAACATTGCGGTGGGGTGTCCTGGAACTGTCAGGGAGCTCCCAAAATTTGATATTACATCTAGGACAGATTTGGCTTTTTCACTGGTCAACTCTGGACCTGTTATAATATTATAGTCTAGGAAAGGCAACGGCTGGAACATACAGCCTGTGCCAGATTGTTTTCTTAACTGAAAGTGAGAAGGACAATGTGCAATGTATGAGGTTGAGGAACTCTGCATGGTTCAACTAGCTTAGGAAGATGACTCTTTGCTATGTCAGTTTATTTTTGGTAGAGGTACAGAAAGGCTCCATCTTGGTCCTGGAACTCCATGGAAGTATTTGACTGTATCCTGCTCCTAATACTCTTCAGTAACATGGGCAAAACTTCTGGGGGAATCCCTCTTTTCACCTCCAAAGCAATCCTTCTTTGAGGGGCTTGATACATTCGTTAGCCTTCCACACAAGAGTGCAGAAAGAGAGAATCCCACAGTCTCTCTTTTCTGCTACAGTCAAGTTCATGGAGCTGGATTTCAGTGCATTTTTCAAAAAGCTTTTGCACTGTCTAGACCCCACGCAGGCAGAGAGCAAATGTGGAGCTGGTGGGTTCACATTGAATTGACCACATCTCTGCTGGAGGTAAGCAGGAATCAGATGCTTGACTCCACAAGGTGGCCAGCAAGGTACCTTAGCTCCTATGGCACAATGAAGGACAGGCCCCAACAGTGAGTGTCCCCATGGGCAGGCAGGCAGCATGGAGCATGCTGGCATTTTTGGGGCAGGAACAGCCACTGCACCTTCTGCTCCTGCTCTCCTGCAAGAACACCTGGTTGTGCCTGTGTTATGCATTGTATTCCAACAGGGTGAGATTTGGGGCTGATTAGAAGAGTCTGGTGGAACATTTTACTTTGAAACATTTAGTGTAGTCCGTCTTTACAGAGCACTTCTGCTTGGCCCACGCAGCATCAATCAGCCAAACACAGTGCAGAAGAAATGGAGAGTCAGGTTCACCCAGCAGGGCTGACGAGGCATCTCCTGTCTTTATCAGCTACTGGAGGACAATAAGCACAGGAAAATGGTAGATAAAACTCATTACTAGTGTTTAGTGTTCTCTCTGGGGAGACAGGGAATAGAGATAAGACCTTCATGGCTGGCATTTGCTCCCAGGAAATTTTGATGCATGGGTATCTCTTGGATCAGCTAACCCTACTCAGTTTTAACCCTCTTCTGGCCTTCGAAAGCCCCCAAGTGAAATTATTTATATCTCAGCTCTCTGTCTTATGCCTCAGCTCTCTGCCTATGTGCCTTTTGCTCTCTGGAAAAGGGCAGAGTCTGTGGCTGCTGAGCCCAGTGGAAGTGGTAGCCCAGTACTCTGCAGAAGTCTGGTACTTTGAAGTGAAGACATGAATGGAAAAGCCCGATTTGAAGAAGCCAGTGGGATAAATTTCCTTCCTGTGTCCCACAAGCCAGATAAGCAGCAACCTGGTGAGACGGGCAGAGGAAGGTGGATAAAACGTGACAAACTGAATTAAAATATACAATTGCTGTGTACTCCAACACCCAGTTGTCTTATACACACAAGATTTTTTTCTTTCTGCTGCCCGGTATTGAGAAGTGTTTTTTCAGCATGTTGCTGAGACAGAGCACAACAATCGCAATAACAGTTTTCATTTTTCTGTGTGTTCTTTCCCTCTGCAGGGCTTTCTGCCGAGCTGGGAAGGGAAGAAACCCCATATACATGCCTAGTATAGCCAGCCAGCAACAAGGATGTGGATTCTAGAGTATGCGTTCAGACCAAAGTCCTGGATGCAGAAGTTCAAGTTGTTGAGACCAATTAGGGAGAAACATATTTCTCCTCTATGAGAGATGCTGGTCTGGAAACTCTTGCTGGGATGGCTCCATCTCAGATCCCTTCCTACATGACAGTGCTGTTCACTGCTGGGACCTTCCCCTAGAGGGTGGTGTGGGCATGGGCAGGCAGGGGTAGGTGTGGGGCTTCTCTGGTGCCTCCAGGGAGTGAATTACTTCCTTTTCTGTTTCTGAAAAAATAATCCTGATTCCCAGAACAATGTCGGGAGGTTAGAGGAAGGCCATCGGGGGTGGGTGGATGGTGGGAAAACACCCCTGAGACCCATACAGCCTGCTAGCATTATTCTCATTTAGTCACTTTGGCTCTGCTTTGAATTTGAATCTGCATCAACGGAGTTGCTGGGGATGAAATCTGTCATCAGTGAGCACAATTGCTGCTGTCTTTGGGACAG
>NW_010429777.1:0-35859 GCF_000710305.1 Buceros rhinoceros silvestris | reverse complement strand
TCCTGCTGTATTTGGGAAAGGATTTATGGGCTTGGGTGATAGGTGAGGATTCCAATGGGAACAAAGTCCCCTTCACAGCTTACAGCCCTCTCCTTGGCACGTGGTCTCCAAAAAAGGAGAGCTTTCCATCTCTGTTCTAGTAGACCCACCTTTTGGAGGCTCTGTTGTGCTTTAGGCTGTACAAACTGCGACAGGCAAGGATTTACTGAGGGGAATGAAAAGAGAAGGTTTCTCTCCCACACACCAGCATGATTGTTGCAGCATCTCCTCACTGAATGAGCAAAAGGGAGGCTTTGACCTTGCAGCTGCATCAAAGTCTGAGAGAAACCTCTGTGTTTGGAGAAGTTTTCTTGTCAGTAGAAAAAACAGCAGGTAGGAGAGAGAAGAAAGGCTGAGGGAAACACTGTGACTAAGCCAGCGTCCTCCACAGCTCAGTGACGATCAACCTTTCTTCTGGGCCATCTCAATATCACTGTAATTTGCAGTCACTTCCTCGTAACTTTTTTTTATTTCCCATGTGTGCTAGGAGATACTCCCCTTCTTTCTTTGAGAACTGGGCTTCATCTCAGCTTTATTTGGTGTGAGGGAACTGATCTCTTGCACATACTGATTATGTAGCCTGCAGCAGTTTGGGTTGTAGCGTAAGGGCTGCAGTGCTGAGCTGAGCTAAGTGGATCAGCCTCCGTGCTCAGGGCATCAATGAAGACGGCTGATAAGGCTCTGAGGGACTTGTCTGCATGGGTATGAGAGATGCAGGATTGGTTTGGGCAGAGGAAAAGGGACCAGTTTTTTTCTACTGTTGAAACTGATGTTGTTCCCCTCACCAAGGTTAGAAAGTGGGAGACTTTTCCTCTGGTGGTATTGGGATGGATACTAAACCAAAATGTTGGACCAGCTGGAAAGAAGATTTGCTTTGGACTGAACAGCTGAGCAGGAGTTAGAAGTTGGCTTGAAGGCATGGTCCAGGGAATATGCCAGAATTTCTGGCACTATGGGAAAAATCTATGTGACAAATAAACTCAGGGAAAAATGATAGTTAGCAAGAAACGCCCAATCACATTCATGGGCTGTCTTATTTCAGTGGTCATGGACATCAGAGTCAAGCATACACTTATTTTCAAGGACCCACCAAAGGCTTTTTTCAAGAACTCTGGCACACTCCTACCACTGCGCAGCCATGCTGGATTTTAGCTGAATGTTTTTCTCTTGCCATGTTCATTTCTTTGGTGGTCATAGCTGGGAGAGGTGAAGTTGATGTCACCCCCTTTGCAGAAGAATCCTGCTGGAATTTGTCTTGTTTAAGGGAAAGTTAACTCTGTCTCCAGAGCCTCTGGAGCCATGTGGAGAACAGGCTGCAGCTTATGGCAAGATGCCCAAGTTAGCTTTAAACTAACTGGATTGGAGGCTGCAAAAAGCTCACACAAATTACAAATTCTAGGTAAGGATTTATCAGGCCTTTTTTCATTATCCTCTCTTAAGTGGATTAGACCATGCTGGCAGAAAGAGAACAAACATGGAATGAGTGTTAAACCTATGCCAGATCTGAATATGCTTGTCAAGTTATTATACACACAGCAATAAGAGGCAGCAGGATTCCAGTAATGGTAAACTTAATGTGTTAGTTTCAAGCAATTGTACATCTTTTCTCTGTAGAAGAATTGTTTGCTACACAAGTACATTACATTTAGGAATAAGTAAAAACATACTCTAAATCACTGCATTAGTGTGGCCTCATTTTCTGTCTCCTAGGACAATACAAATTTGGTGAACCGATTCTGGATAGATTCTGCTTCACTGGGACACTGTATACAGTCCATGGGTATCTGTAAGCCTTCATAATGCATTAAACATACTTAACAAAGATGTATGCCTACTGCATCATAGGCACCTTTTCTCCAAAAAGACAGTGGATTTCTTGCCAACATTCTGGTGCAGGCTCCATTTTCTCTTTCCTGTTTCAGGTCTCACACTTAAAAAAATCACAGTGATCTCCTGTCTAAAGGAAAAGGTTCACATTGAGCAGAGGATTGCTGGCCAAAACCTGAACTGGTTTGGGTCTGTTATTTTTAAACTGTGAATTTCAGGAATAAAATTAAGAAGAAAGCTAAAATGAAGAAAGGTACTGATGACTCTGGCTGTTTTGGGAACATCTTCCACACCTTCATGTTTGATCTCCAAAGTAACTTGCCCTAGAAACAACATATGAACATCATAATGAGATGCACTATTTTCACTAGGAAGGATGTTTATTGTCCTAACAGTTAAAAGAGCATTTGACAAGTTGCTCTCCAGTGATCTGGAGCCCCTAAAGGACTCATAATGGAGTATGAGAGATGTGTAAACATCTCAAATAACAATTTAAAGCCTTCTTTTTTATTAAAAAGAAAAAAAATCTGGCCTTTTTCCTTCTGGAAATTGCCTTAAAAATATTACCCTATTCGTGGGACTGACAAGGCTGGGAGTTTTTGAAATAAATAGGTGAAATCACAGCTTGCCTGCAACCTTAGCAGCTGTGCTGCTGCCTGATGCCTCCCCAGCTACCACACAACAACTCCTAAGTCAATTACGCTCCTGGCAAAGCTGTGTGTGCATTTGCTGGGAGCTGCCATGTTTTGGGAAATCTGGGCTCTTTTTTCACTTATGAACCTTCAGTCTGAATTTCCTGTGTTTCTGATGGATGCTTGTAGAAATAACCATGTTCTATTTAATGGTGTTATCTATAAGGAAGGAAGCAAAACCTCTGAAAAATATAAGAGACTTTCTCAATTTGAATTGAGTTCTCTACTATTGTTTCTTTTTATGCCTGCACCTATTAGAAATAGTGTGGCCAGCAGGAGTGGGGAAGCGATTGGCCCCTAGGTGCTGGAGCGTGTCCAAAGATGGGCAACGAAGCTGGTGAATGGTCTAGACAATAACTGCTGTGAGGAGCGATTGAGGGAACTGGGGTTGTATAGTCTGGAGAAAAGGAGGCTGAGGGGAGATCTTACCACTCTCTACAACTACCTGAAAGGAGGTTGTAGCGAGGTGGGCATCAGCCTGTTCTCCCAACTAACAAGTGATAGGATGAGAGGAAATGGCCTCGAGTTGTGCCAGGGGAGGTTTAGGTTGGGTATTAGGAAAAAATTCTTAGAGAAAAGGTTGTCAAGCATTGGAACAGGCTGCCCAGGGCAGTGGTGGATTCCCCATCCCTGGAGGTATTTAAAAGATGTGTAGATGTGATGCTGAGGGACATGGTTTAGTGGTGACCTGGCAGTGCTGGGTTAACAGTTGGGCTTGATTGTAAACATCTCTTCCAGCAAAAATAGTTCTACGATTCTGTGAAGTTCTTCTTTCCTCTCCTTAGACCTATAACCTGGGTCTGGCAGGTTCTTGAAAATTTATGAAGCCACTTTTCCCCCATCAGACCATATTTATTGTGAGAGACACCAGTGAGTGAAGATTCCCCATCCCTGGAGGTATTTAAAAGATGTGTAGATGTGATGCTGAGGGACATGGTTTAGTGGTGACCTGGCAGTGCTGGGTTAACAGTTGGGCTTGATTGTAAACATCTCTTCCAGCAAAAATAGTTCTACGATTCTGTGAAGTTCTTCTTTCCTCTCCTTAGACCTATAACCTGGGTCTGGCAGGTTCTTGAAAATTTATGAAGCCACTTTTCCCCCATCAGACCATATTTATTGTGAGAGACACCAGTGAGTGAATAGCATGAAACTTTTAAAAAATGAAATAAAATGGAAATAAATCTGAAATAATACATCTTTCTACTTCTGGGGCTATTTAATAGACCTCTAAATAAGTCTGTAAAATTTTAACCCAGAAACTCTTTGAAGTGTTTTAAAGCACAACTTCTGCCATAGGATTCCCACCTGGCTTAGGGCACATGGTTTAGACTATCCCACATAGCAGTTAGCCCTCAGCGCGCATGTTAAAAAGTATTTTTAGCCATGATTTCAGCCATGAAAATGCCTCAGCATATCAATGGGCTCACTGAAGTCAACAGGATGAAGATCATGATTTAAGCTAAAAAAGCATTTCAGTAAACTGAGAGGAGGTATCTCTCAGCAGGGAGATCTTCCTCTCTTTGGTGGACTACTCTTCTGCCTCAAATGTCCCAAACCTCCCAGCAACTCAGATGCCCTCATTCCCAATTCTGTACCTACCCATACAGATAAACTTCACTCTTTAAATTTTTGACATCTGCAACAATCTGTCTCAGCAAATATGTATTTACCATAAAAAATAAGAACACAACCCTCATCTTATTTTACAAGCATCTTTCATGCTCTTTCTTTAACCATTTAGTTCTACTGATTTAGACACTTTGTTTTGGTAGTTAGCCCTGCAGATTAGAGCACGATGATTTTTGCAAATATACCATTTGCATAAATTAATAATACCATTATTAATTATTGGTAATAAATATTAGCAGCAGAACTGCAGATGCATTTAACCCAACTCTGTGTGGGAAAGAATGAGGGAAAGATGATATGAACATACTGCTCCTTGCTTTTTTTTCCCTTCTGGTCTATTTTCTATTGCTCCTTGCTAGCTCCTTCACACAGAACCCCTCTCTCTCTCCTGAAGGCTGCAGGATCACATTTCTGCTACCTCTGCATCAAAACGGCTAGGATGGAAAACTGTTGCACCTAGTGATATTGTGGAAAACACCATCCCCTTCCCTGCACAGACATTTTAGCGTAATCTCTAAAAGGTGGTAACCCTTCCAGATTGGCTGCTAAATGATTGAAAAAAGGCAATCTGTACAACTCTTCATTTTCATAATTCTCCTTAGAATCCTGTAATAATTAATTGTTTGGTACCTTCCTAGTTATAATAATTCAAAGTAAATATATTCAAATATTATTTTCAGATCAACTGGAAACAAAACATCCTGGAAATTTTCAGTCTCTGGAAATTCAAGTGGCAAAACAAACGAAAAACCTTTTAGACCTTGGCTAAGCAGCATGGTTTGTTTGCCACGAAAATGGTGTTTGGTTTTTGTGCTGAAATATTGTTTACATTTCAGTTCATTACACGCCTTTAATGAAACTGCACATCAGTTTCAACAACCAACATCAGCTGCTGAAGAGGTTTCATTTAGAAAATATTGTGATTGGGTTTTTTGATTTTGTTAATCATAATTATTTTCTGATGTATTTTTAAGCTCCTAAGTTAGACCATTCAAAATGTATTCCTCAAGGACTTCCATCATCTGAGATCTTCTCCTTGGGAAAAACAAAGCGAAAGACAAGAAACAATACACAACAAAATGACTAGAACATCTGACTTCTTGCCATTTCTCTTCTGATTCTCTTGTTTACACTTATTAACTACAAATCCTGTCTCCATCCTTTCTCTTGGCTTAGGTTTGGAAATATAAATTTCCACTGTACTTAAAAATCTTACTCCTCTGACCATACTTTTTATTATGTTAAAAGGTCATTGACAATCACAGAGCTCACACTTCTTCCTAACTTGGCCCAATCAGTGTAGGCATGCCCAAATAATTTTGCAGTAACTCCTTTGCATGTGGAAATGTTACTTGTGTCAAATGACAAATGTGATCGGGGCTTATGCTTTTATCATAGTATATTTTATTATCTTTTTTTTACAGTGTTTGTTCTTACCCATTAATTTTCCATATTAATATTACACAAAGCTCAATATGGTAATTTCTAGATTGCATTACTGCTCTTCCTTTCATTTTTTCATTTTGACCTCCCTTCTTTTTTAGGTTCTATATCTTGCTTTGATTTGTTCACCACTTTGCTCTATTGGTTTGCTTTGGCAGCCTTTCTGATAACCTGAGCTAATGGGAAACAGATAGTTTTCCCTCTTCAGCTATTAAGAAGAGTTGTTCAGCCTATTCTTATAACCTGATGTATCTCAAGACTTCAGAGCCACTGCTGACCCTTTGACCAGCACAGTGGATAATGAGCACCGAGCTAAACCGTCTGTCTTGCCCTTCCTTTGCTGCATGCCTGAGGCTTGCAGCCCAAATACCCTGTGAAATGACAACAGCGGCGTAACCTGCACCAGGTAAATTGAGCCCAGATCTGTGCTAGCATGGAAGGAAACCAGCGAGAGGTGCTTGTGCTAGTGTTGCTGACTTGCACCCCGCCTTGCTTTGGTGCTCTGGGCTATGAGGGACTCGCCTTCTGCCCTCAACCATTTCATGGTTAGATGTAGACAGTTTGCAGTAAGGGCTGCCTTGAAGGAATTCACTTCCAGGTGGGAATTCTCTGGAGCTCAAGGGGCAAATTTAACCCTTTTATTTCCACAGGAAGTGGAAACATCCTAGGTTGCTTCCCCAGATATTGTCTTCATGCTGGCAAAGTCCGCTGCTGTAGTCTTTGCTACCCGCCTTGCCCTAGAAAACAGTCCTTTTTCCTAATTAACTTGGAGAGCACAGTGCTGCTGCAAAGCTAACAAGCCTTTATCTGTGCCAAGAGCAGAGCAGGAAGGTGCCAGCAGGACAGGCAGCTCCCTTAACTACAGACTACCACCTCTCCTAATAGTGAGGCAATCTGCTGCCTTGCTCCAGGAGTGCTTTTATTTTCTCCCTCTCACAATCTGAGATACTTTGTAATCTGAAACATTTATCGACAGCTTAGTTTTCACCAGAACCCTTAGTGTGTTCTCCTTTACTTTAACTTCCCTCTAATCTCTAGCTAGCTGCAAGCAAATACCTCCTTCTGGCAACCACATGCTTTGCTTCCTTTCCCAGATTTTCTTTCTTTCTTTTTTTTTTTTTCTTTTGTGCCAATTTGGCTGCTCCATAAACTTTGTTATTCTCTTGAACTCCTTTTACTGTTCCCTCTCTATCATTTAAAGGGATAAAATCCTATCATTGCCATGTCCAAGAGCCAGAACTCCAGCAAGAGACCTGTGTTTTGATGGCACATCAAACAGTGTCACTGACGGACCTCGCAAGCAAGAGAGTCAGAGGAGCCTTTACTGTCCTTAAAGGGATGGCTTTGGGGAAGGACTTCAGGTGCTCCTTCACCTGCTTTAGGTCCTCTCTGGGGCTGTTGTGTGTAGATATATATTCTGTTTTATAAAAACAAGGAGAACAGGAAGGAGTTTTACAGCACATGACATTCTGGGAGGTGCAGTATGAAGTCCTGAGAAATAAAGTGAAGGCTCATTTTACATGAAACAAAAAAGCCACGCTTGCAGAAAAATATGTATTTCAGACTCCCCTTGAGATAAATGTAGTTAGAGATAACATATGCCAAGAACTAAAGTAAAAAACAGCCAGAGGAAGCCATTTGTCATGCAGAACAATGACGCCCTATTTTAATTGGTCTCACAAAACCTAGTAACTAATCCATGTATTCTTGACATCCATCTACTGACACCTCCTTAATCAGTCAGCTATTTGAATATGTGCTGATATCGTTCTCAAACAATGGGAACTTCACTGTCTTTTTTACAGGGGTGTACCAGAAGGTGTTGTTTTAAGAGAGAAAAACCCTCTCGCTTGGTGTAAAGGCTGTGGGAATAGGGTTGCTGAAGAAGTACCAGCTCTGTAACACAGGCTGGGTGTACAGAGGATAGTGGTGGTGAAAGCAGGAACCTTTTTCAGTGTGAGGACAGGAGTGCAAGGAGGGGAAAAGAAAATACATCATATTTGCTGAAGCCCCACATTCCCAGCCGCTTACAAACATGCACACATTTTCTCTTGAAAAGCAGTGATCAGCCATTGCACGAGTGAATTCTTGTGCTGGTGCAGTTCATGAGATAAGGTGACACATACAGGCTCAAGGCTGCTGGGGCATTTGGCACCAGCCATGTTTATACAGGTTTTCAGTCATTACCTTTCTGATTGGTGAGAAGTAAGAAAGCTGGCTGATGTTTGGTTTTTTTTTCCCAAAGGGCTGCCACTATTTGGATTCTTAAAAACCCTCGTATTTTATTACATACAGTCTCTTGAGGACAATATCTATCCTCTGCCTGTTATATCCCAGTCAAAGTTCCTTCTCTGTTCTCTGTTCTTTAGAAACCTTGAGGGAAAAGTTAATTACATGAAATAGGAACAGCCATTTGTCGTCCCTTTGGAGGTTCATCCAAAAATAAGTGTTAGCACTTTTACATCTGATGATCTCTGAAATCTTCAACTGTGCTGGTGCCTCAGTGCCAGCTGGCAAGAGAACTAACATCCAAAGGTTGAAGCAAACTGGGGAACTGAGGAACGGTGGCAATGGGAATGAAGGGTTTCTTCAGAAACTGCTCTGTGATCATCTGGTGAGAAAGCTCTCCTGTCTCACAGAACCAACCTGCAGTACCTGGAATAAGAGTAGGTAATGCAAATATACAATGATCAATAAGCTCCCGTTTAAACGTGGTATTACATTATGTGTCTCACTTTAAGTAAATAAATACATCCAATAGAGATTTGAGACAGACATGTTCAAAGAACATCCAAAGCTTTTGCCTGTCAAGATTAAAGAGACCCATTTTAGCATTTAACAAAAAAAAAAAAAAGAAAGAAAATAAAAGAAAAATAGGGAAAAGAAAAAAGAAAAGAAAATCTGCCTTTGGCTTCAGTAGATAATGTCTTAATCTGAAAGTAATATATATGCTTAATTATCTTCAAAAATCGAGGCCTCAGAAAAAAATATGGTGATAGCCATGGAAGGGACAGCTGATGTTACTGTGTTTAGCTTCCTGGTACTGCAGGCAACCGTTTCATATAATTTCTTCACACCCTGAATCATATTTCTTCCTGACTCCAGCTAAGAAGTTAACATTCCCTATGACTGGTTGCTCTTTCTAGCTTCTTTGCTCTCTCAAACAGGGAATATTTTTCTTTTTTATTTTTCAACCTAAGTGTTTTCATGGAGAGGTCACAACTGTTGCATGTTACTAAAGTCAGATTCGGAGGTTTGAAATTGCCAATCACACTTTTTGTTTCTCCTCTTAAGCCTATTTCCTCAATACAGGTGATATATTTCTTATTGTCCAAGTCTCGTTCATAAAAACTAGAGAGATTTATCAAAAATCCTTGTACCTGTAATTTCCAAATGGTGGGGTAAAGATAGTCTGACTTCTTCAGCTTTACCTCATTCAGTTCCAAATTTTCCTTTCTCTTGTCCCCACCCTGCATTTGTCCCCATGGCTGTCACCACTGCCCTTATTGAAAACTGAGACAAAGCATGCAGGACCATGCTGAGATCCTCTTTCATCTCTGCTCTATCCTCACTGCTTAGTGGTCCAATCTGTTGCTTGTCACCTGAAGGAGTATCTGAGCCTTAGGATTATTGGTCACATTTATTTTTCAACATACATCTGGAAGCCAGTCTACCTTAATGACAAAATTCTCACTAGTCTCTCTCTCTTCCTCTAATAAGATTACAGAAATTGCTATTCATACCCAACGCTGAACCTGGAGGGGGGACCATCTATAACAGACTTTCTGCATTACTCAGTAGAATCTCTTATTACCCTTTCATAAGAAATTTTGCACAAATGTAGCCTATTTTATCCATCCTGCCCTTTCTTATTCATTCTGCTACATCAAGCAAGGCCATGCAGCCATCTTTTCCTTCCCTTCTGTTTCCAAAATCATTATAACTATGGTCATCATTTTGTTATGTTTATGTTATGCCATTAATGCCTGATTTCACATACAGCATCAGTTGTTCTAGGACCTCTGCTTTATTGCACATGTGCCTTTGATTAACACAGGATGTGTCACTAATAATCCTTAAAGCCTTGACCAGGTCGGGCAAGGTCCTTTTTACAACTGTATTGCCATCCTGACAGCTGGGGAATCTCGCTGTGTGTTTGTCCAACAACATGCCTCTGTCACTGTACACTGATGGAGCCAGTGTAGACCACTGGGCAGTGAAGACCTTTGTTTCGGTCCAGTGTGATCATTACAATAGGCCAGTCTCAGTAGCACTAGGCTTGCTTTCTCTTTGCTGTTCATTATCTTATTCTCCCTTTGTCTCTGTTTTCTTATATATTTGATTTTCCTTTCGCTCTACAGTACATGCAGGGGTGCACTCTACACATATAACTTCCTTCCCATTTTTTAGTTTGAAGCTAATCTGCTTGGTCTCATCTGCCTTGACCCCATGATGCCTTGTCAGAGTTTAGTAACATCCCTACTTGCATCAGGAATATGAATAAAGAAATATTACAGAGAGTTTTGCACAAGACAGTAAACAAGGAGACAGCCCATGTAATTGTGAGGCAGCGGACGTGGAGCAAATGAAAAGATTCCCCTCATTGTGTACCATTAAACTGTTGAACTTGAGAGAAGTTCAAGGAGAGATTTAACAAGTTATAGGATGCTTTACATAGATATAGATGCTTTTCATGCGCAAAGAAATAACCTGAGACTCAGGACGATTCTTTGAGGCTTTGATTTGTAGGGAACACCACCCCAGGGATGTGTTGCCTTGTCTTAATCCATCTTTAACCTTCAAATCTTGGTCTCTAGCAGGAATAGGACCCTGAACGTGGTAGCATTCATGTTGTTCAGATAATATTGGCTGATTTATGGGGAGTTTACCCTTCTGTGCATCCCCAGTTTGTGGACATTTTCTGGTTATATGTATTCAAGGCAAATGGAGACTGTGCGGAACTTTCTGGGTGGTCTTACTGGTTAATCTCAAAACTTCATGGCAGTACTTCTTCCCAATATACTGGGACAGTCTTGTGGCCAATCTTGGCTCTCAGTTTTGGAAAACAGAGCTACACTTGCAGCTGTATCTCAGGCTGCCTCCATGGTGCTTTATGGCTACTTGCTGCCAGTGCTCAGCTCCCTGTTTGCATAAAGGAAAGATCTTTCCCTCCTGAAAGGGACTATGAGAATAAACAGGCAAATTTCTGAAAAGTACCATGGAACTGCTGTTACAGTGACTGATGAGAGAACAGGGCATCCAGTAATGGTGGCTTGAGTTTTGAAGATTGTTTAGATTTTCTTGATTATCCAATATATTTATTTATTTACTTACTTACTTATTTTAGTGAGGTGAATGAAGATGAAAAACTCCATCTTGCTCTTGCTGAATACATTGACTATGTATTCTGCAGCCAAATCTGTAGGGCTGGCATTACAAAACAGTGTAAAGTAATATCTGAGACAGAGAGACATTGCATCTCCTGTCTGGCCAGGTCCCTCTTTTTTTTGGCTAGTGTAATGCATTCTGCAAAGGGCAGCGAGAGAAAGACTGCTTCTGCCCTCTGAAAAGCAGAAAGCATTATGAAAAATAATGAAATACAGTAGAGTCCTGATTATCCAGATGCCATAGGGAAAGCTGAATAAGACTGAATAACAGGTTTCAGAAATTCAAGGGACTTGTCAGCATAATTAATAGATATTGGGGAACACGGCTGTGTTTTGGATAACAGAAAGTTTCAGACAACTGAGAGGCAGATGACCCAAGGCTATATTGTAATACAGAAGCTGCATTGTAACTTCCATAGCTCTTATCTTAAAAGTCTTTCCAAATATCTGTGTACCATCAGAAAATACCCTCTGTTTGAAAGCGAGAGAAAGAGACAGTAATTATCATGGGTACTACTTACAGAATAACGGCATCAAGAATCCTGAGGTTGCTGAGGAATAGAACAATAAATAACGTGCTTTTTTTCTTTTTTTTTTTTCTCCAGAAGCAATTAATTTAACCAAAGTGAAACTACACAACAGCCTACAAAAAGGGTAAGCTCCTGCTTGCTTTAATTCCCTAGGACTTTCCCTTTTTCACAGCATCCATTCATGCAGCACACATTTGTCCAGTCACAAAAGCTGCCCTTGCACATGCTGTTTTAGGTACCATTCATGAACCATTACAGGGTAACTGTTGGCAGAAGCGACAGAAGCTAATATTTAAATGGAAACACTCTAATGGCAGTTAGAATAATTTATTCCTATTTCATTTGCAAAGCTAAGCTACATTCTGCTCTAAACATAAGGCATATGAATAGATTAATAGATAGACGCCGTGCAGGCATCACACTGTCAAAACTAACACAAGCTGATCACGGGGGGAAGATTAGATTTGGCTTCTCACCCTGCAAATGTTGTTATTCCAAAAATATCTCAAATGTTTTTGTTCATCCTCAACGGAATTTTAATCATTTTATTGTGAGAAAATGCTCATAACAAAAAAAATTATCCCTTTTCCATACTTGGGATCTGGAAATAAACAGTAGTGGATTTTATAGTTTTGGACATTGAGGACTGGTAACAGTTTGGTCCATCTGATTGTCTGTGAAGCTGTTCAGAGACCACATCTTTCTGACCAGGGCCAGCAGCAAGTTTGCAAATCAACATAATAATATGCTTTTGAAAATGTTTTTAACAATTACTGTATTTGAAAATATATGCATATATGTGAAAGTTCCATTTTTTCCCAAAAATCTCAAATTGGAGTATTTTTCTCTCAAAATGCACACACTCATGCTATTACTGACAGAAATTTTGATCATCGTTATAAAACTTTATGTAACTGTGTAACTTTTGATTCTGTTTCACTGCTATACCTCATGGCTGAATATTTAATCCACTGATAAGTAATGCAATGTTCTAACCCACTGGCTTCACAATCCCACTGAAGAAAATAAATGGCCTTGTTTCGATCTGGATGTTATAGCGGTACGTAAGATGCCGGTTTGCCTCTTGCTACGGCACAGCTCCTCTTGTGCAAGGTGACCACAGTTTATTGGCAAACTGGTTAAATCAGCTTTACTATTCTCACTCAACGGGAGATGAGGACTACTCCCTGCTTTCTTCCCTTCTAATGCTATCACTGTTTATTTCTGAACTTCATGAGGAAACAAATCCAGGCTAAATTTTTTTTTTTGGTGGGAGTAGCTGGGTCACAGCAGCAGGAACACTTCTTTCTGGAGGTAAGACTGGGTTCTACTGATATAAAGTGCACGTTGAACCGCAGCATCAAATACACTCAGTTTGGTGTTCTGGCTTATGAGCTCCTGAAGAAAATCACATTACAGATGTCAGTCCTTCACAGTTCTTGTGCAATGTTTCATTGCCATCTCCTGATTCATACAACAAAAATTATAAGGGGGTCTGTAATGAAGGTATTAATGTTTACTTTACTCCAAGGCATGCTCTAGACACAATTCATACATGGAATATGCTTTGAAAATTCAAAATGCTGCTGAACTGCTTTGTTGTGCTTATCATGAGATGTTTCATCAACAATGACTCATTATCTCCATTAGCAACAGTTAGGACAAAAGCACGGATAATAGGAGGCAACGCCTCAGCAGGGATCACTGAACAAACACAAAATTGAATCTGCTTTGTTTTCTGTAAGAAAGGTGCAGACGGGATCAATTATTAGAAGAACTACATACATCCGTGCTTGAAATAAATTAAAATATGAAGAAAGTTCAAGGACATATAATGCAGAGATGGTTTTTGAACATCCAGGCTTCACAAGACAGTTGGTCCAGGACCCAGCGCATTTTAGCTGATGTGTTCATTTTCTCAAGTGATCCATGATGAATTTAAATGGTGAGAAGCTCATACATCTCAGTTTTAATTTACTGCAGCAAAGTGACTAGGTACTTCTTACAGCAAATCAACTCAGATGATGAACATCCATAAGGTGGGTTTTTTTTTCTATCAACAATATATTGCTTGCATCAAAGAGTTTATGACATATGAACCCATATTAGTGTTTTCTGGACTGTACAAAGTGAAAATGAATGAGGGAAAAGCCCCACAGCAACACCCCATTGCCTAAAACTCTGTTAGACCAGCCTGAATGAGGAGGGCCAGAGAAAGATTTGCTTTAATTCTAGGGTTTTTCCAGTGCAAGAAATACTCAGAAACTGTGAAGTTTGTGGTGTGAAGTCTGGCCACCGTGTAGTCTCGCACCAGTAGATGGCTCTGTGTGATATCTGGAGTCAGGGCTCTGGGCTCTGCTGACAAAACAGGGCAAAGCACGGAGCTGAAATTACATAGTGGAAACTATGTTTTATGGCAGTGCTTTCTTAAGGGTAACAAATAGATGACTTTAGGAAAAAAAAAGGAAAAAAACAACAAATGCATCCTAGGAAAATCTCTTACTGCGTTACGAAGCATAAAGACTATCTGGGTTGCCAGCCAAGGAACAGTTGTGATTTATTTGGGTTTGATAAGAAAAAAGTTCAACCAGCTAACTGAGAGACAAAAGAATTACTTCAACTGTGAAAGGAACATTTTATTTTTATAAATATACACAAAATTCAAAACAGCTGAAGTTAAAAATATCTTTTTTTTTTCAAAAAGCCACTCAGAATTTATCAGACTGACAGAATTTTTATACAACTATTTTAACCATTAAGTGACGTGAAAGCCTGACACAATGACATAAGTCCTTACGTGTCTGTATGTCAGGTGATCCTCCCTTCCAGCATCCCCATCTCTAACATCACAGACCTCAGTACTTGACAGATATATGTGATTCGACAGATGTGTATTTGTTTCGGAACTCTTGTTATACATGTTGCTGCATATACTGTTAAGACATAGTTCAGAGATTTACAACCAGGAAGCGGGTTGATTGACTTCTATTCCTATTTTCTGGAAAACCGAATCAAACATCAAGATAAAACGTATTTTGCAGGTTTTAATGAATCTTGCAACATTTTTTTTCAGTGAAAATTTCAGAGTTTGACGTGATTTTTTTAATATCATATGTCCTCTTGCTGGATGTACATGAAAGGACTTTTATAATTCTTGCATCAAGTATTCAGCTGACATTGTATTTGTAAGATGATATCAGAGAACAAAGGACCTGAGAGAGAGGATGATGCACAAGTCTGCTAAGCAGTATAGGAACCAGTGGAGCAGTGTGGGGTGGTGCTGGTACAGGTAGACAGGTCAGGTGAAGGCTGAAATGGGAGAATGGATGGATGTGGAAGGAGGTGACCAAGTGATCAGCAGGGAGACTGAGAGGGCAGGATGAGGGAGCCATAGAAAAAGGGATGACAATATTACAGCATCAGAGAGTTCAGTTGAAAACTAGCTTGGTGGGTAGGTGTGAGAGAAAGTTCAAGGAGGTCAATTAAGTCTTGTTGGAGAAAGTGGTGATGCGCTGCAGGGGAGGAGTGCTCCAGGGCTGCAGAAGCCAGGGAGGTCACTCTGAGGTGGTCTCAGAAACGGATACTAGGCTAGTGAGCTTAATTGCTGAACTATCTGAGCAAATCAATTACATAAATGTTGCATGTTCCTCATTTAACAAATGGAAAATTAAGGAGGCTTAAATTGCAAAACAAACAGCAATTAAATCTGCTGCATCTGCACATGTGTAGGTGCACCTGGATGCCAAATCGCTGCCATCCAGGACCAGGACAGTTTGCTTCAGTGGTAGCAGCTGAGGGATAAAAGAAAAAGCGATAATCCGACACAGATAATCTGACACAGATAATCCGACAGTGTTCTCATGTTGGTTTTGGAAAAAAAGTTGATGTAGAAGTGACTCGTTAAGCCCCTGCAGTTTTTAATTAAAATAAAAAGTAAGAAAGCTGGATGCAATATACAATACAGAGGTGAAAAGGAAAGGGTCAGGCAGGGAGTCAGCCTTGAAATTCAGATTAAGACAATTACTCAAAGGAAAGGCAGAAGCCAAAAAGCCAGATGTAGTGAGCACTCATACAAATACCTTCTTCGGAGGAATGGTAGCAGAGTGAAGAGCTGCCATTTTCCCCAGGATGTGATGCCCTAAGGCTGAAATACAACAGCTGGGGAACGACTGAAAAATTTCGATTGAAGTGCAGATCAGCTTGATGTGCTACTGTGCCTGGCATGTGGGGAAAAGGCAGGTTCTCCTCTTGGCAGAGGCTTTGTCCATGCCAGGGTGTTTCTTAAGCAGGGTCAAAGCGCAATGATACCCAGTTGCCAAAATGCAATGGAAACTCAGAAAATACATTGATTTTATGTCTTGTGACAAACTCCTTCTCACCTTACCATCTGATAACCTCTATCTATCTTACAGATGCTAACTGCTTGTTTCTCTTTCTCAGCTCCTGTAATCTTTTTCCCTTTGTTAAGAGCATTTCTGCTCCTCTTGGGAGCCAACATCTCTTTCTCTTCAAGTACCTAATTGATTAACAGATTTAGGTTAACCTGAGGGCATAATTTCTAACCAACGGTCACAGCTTGACTCTTTCTGTGTCTTTGTCGGGGCTGATGAAGGAACTGCATACCTAATAACTTGCATGCTTTTCTACTCTTAAAGGCTGTCAGCTACAGACTATGCCTCTTAAAATGCAATGGCTGCATTTTTGCCTCGTTAAAGTAAATTTCGTTGGGAAATCCACCAAGGTTTTAACCTCAACACAGAAAAATGAGAAAAAATAAAGATGAATATGTCAAAGTCATATACTTTTCAGCCTGCACTGAATCCCCTGTATGACAATTGTCTGTCTTTGACTATGGGAATTACCAAAGCCCCCACAAATATCTGCTCCACTCCAGAAATGAGTGTGACCCTGGAAGCACCTTCAGTTCCCCTGGGTGGGAATGATAAAGCTTCGCCAGTAGCCTTTTTGTCAGCTTTCAGGCATGAGCACAACTGGCTGTGACTCGCAGTGCTGAGCAGTGCCGGTCCAGACTCACAGGAAACAATGATACCCATGAACACAGCCTGACCCATCCATCTTTCTCTTATACTGTTCAAAACAAGGACTGTCTCTGCAGCTGAGCAATGACTGAAGCACTTAATGCAGGCAAATGTTTTGGTTTTACTCCTCACATAGTTCTTGAACCCACAGATTTATATCTGTATGATGTATAATTTTGAAAACACATCAGTGCTCTTTATAGCCACAAAATGCTTCATTACTCTTGTAAAGCAGAGGGACAGTTTTTAGCTTGTGAGAGGCCAGAGGCTGAGACTGGGGCCCTGGTGTAAGCTTCCAATAGGAGCAGGGTGGGAGAAACCAGCCCCTGAGCATCCCCACAGAAATGGATCTGAGCCTGAACCTTGGGGATCGAGTCCCCAGGGCACTGGGGAAAAATTCTCAAAATGTTTCTAAATTTGGATTCTGATTCAGATCAGGACTTTGCTGATTTGATCCGGGATGTGGGAGTATGGATAGTGAGAATCCTTCTTGGCCTTCCCATTGATGTGTTTTTGCACCTTGGGTGCAGCATTCCTTGTCTCTTTGAGAGTTTTAACCCAGGGATGTTGTGCTCCTCCAGACAGATTACATCTGAAAATGGAGCTGGGCATCTGAGGAAACTGTATGGACTCTGCTGTTGCCCCGTTGAGGTTGACATGAATCTGTGCCAGTGTTGTGAGATACTGAACCTTGTCATGAGGACACTGTAAGCCTGGATTCCCAAAAGGTCCAGGATCAATCCCCACAGTGTACTCAGAAAATGACTTTCAGTCAAAACATCAGCAGTCATAGGTTATCTGCAATTCTCTTAAATGTGAGGACTTTAAAGGTATCCTCTTCCTTTTGTTCTCTCTGAGCCTCAGGGCTTTTTATTGCAGATCTGCTACGGTTCCTTTTGTTTACTCAACTGTGTAATATCCTCAAAGAGTTTTCTTCTCAGAACCACAGGCAGAAAAAGCCCTAGTGCGACTGCTGGAGTGAGCAGCACTCTTGTTCTGCACTAAATCATGAGAAAGTCAAACATTTTTTCATAACCTGAATGTGAGCTTACGTGGAGTTTGTAAAGACAGAAGTATCCCCATCACTAACAAAACCTCAAAGTGCTGTCAATGACAACATTCATCACAAGTTGTGCCAGGAATATGGACGCCAGTTTTCTTCCAGAAGGTTGTATTACATGAACTGTGCAAGGAGAGAGAGAGATGGATAGAGAGGGCGCTCTAATCCAGTTAATGGGTAGCAATCTGATAAAATAAATGCTAAGGTCAGTCTTCCACTATTCCCGCTTTTCCCAGCATGCCTATCTGTCCGTGTGAGAGCTGAAAAGCTGGAGGGATAGAAATGACCTGCTGCCACATTACCACAAGAGTGAAAAATAAGTGCCTTCCTCCTAATACCAGCTTCTGAGGAAGGCAGTCCCAGAACAGAAAATTGCAACTGTCCCTGAGGAAAAAGTTTGAGCTAGGTTTTGCCTGCTGCTTTTTCTCTTTCATTGTCAGATGAAGTCATATTTTAAGTGTTTAAGGTTGGGAATCAGGAAAACTAGATCCCTCTCTGAAGGGTCATCAGGCCCACTTCCCCTTCCATCTTACTATGAAAAAAGTACTTGAGTTGTCTACAGCAGCAACCCTCTCTCTCTGCCTCTTCAGCACCCACCACGTGGTTGCTCCTCTCACCTAGGATGCCTGGGAGTGCTGATGTAATGGCTGAAGTCTGCTTTTTCCAAATCATGTGGTAAACCATAAATTTTTTTGCAGGCTGCCTTAACCTTTTGCTCCACATTCAAACTGACAGCTAGATCAGAAAGAGCACTGCCATTTTAAGGCCCACTTTCTAGGGAAGTTTTAGCAAAGTCAGAAACAGTCTCACTCAGTGTTTAATTTTTATTTATTTTTTTTTTTTTGTTTAGGATGAGTTGTAATTCACTCTACACTCTGGCTTTTGAAAGCAAGGCCAGGGATTTCAAGCTGTGTGCTCTAAATAGGAAGGAAACCAAACCTGATAAGCAAATGTAGGTGAGCGTGATTTAAAAACTTCAGATCAAAACACTTTTGGGAAAGTTCAAAAGGCTGTGATGGGGATATAGATCTAGATCTTGCAGGTGGCTTTTCTTTTTCTGATAAGCTGAACCAAATCCCTATATCTAAAGGTCTCACATTTTTCAAATACCCTAAGACTGAAGCAGATTGGAATTCCATGGTGGGAGCTGAGCTCCATCCAAAAATACATGAATATGCTGCTCATCTACAAAGACCACATTTGTCCGTGTTCCCTCAGCTTGGGGCTGCAACCTGCATAAACCACGCATGCCATGCAGAGAGGGAGTGGGTGGCTGGGTCCAAAGAGTCGTGGTGAATGGAATTCAATCCAGTTGGCGGCTGGTCACAGGTGATGTTCCCCAGGGCTCAGTACTGGGGCCAGTTCTGTTTAACACCTTTATCAATGATGTTCATGAGGGGATCGAGCGCACCCTCAGTCAGTTCGCAGACAACACCAAGTTACACAGGTGTGTCGATCTGCTTGAAGGTCAGGAGACTCTACAGATGGATCTTGGAGCTGGACAGGCTGGATCAATGGGCTGAGGTCAGTTGTGTGAGGTTCAGTAAGGCCAGGTGCCAGGTCCTGCTCTTGGGTCACAACAACCTCCTGCAGCGTTACAGGCTTGGGAAAGAGCGGTCAGAAAGCTGCCCAGCAGAAAAAAGCTGTGGATGTTGGTCAACCGCCGACTGAATATGAGCCATCGGTGTGTCCAGGTGGCCAAGAAGGCCAACGGCATCCTGGCTTGAATCAGCAATAGTGTGGCCAGGAGGAGTAGGGAAGTGATTGTCCCCCTGTGGCACTGGTGAGGCCGCACCTTGAATACTGTGTCCAGTCTTGGGCTCCTCACTACAAAAAGGATATTGAGGTGCTGAGGCGTGTCTGGAGATGGGCAACAAAGCTGGTGAAGGGTCTAGACAATAAGTGCTGTGAGAAGCAGCTCAGGGAACTAGGGTTGTTTAACCTGGAAGAGACTGAGGGGAGACTTTATCGCTCTCTACAATTACCTGAAAGGAGGTTGTAGTGAGGTGTTGGTTGGTCTGTTCTCCCAAGAAAGAAGCAATAGGACGAGAGGAAATGGCCTCAAGTTGTGCCAGGGGAGGTTTAGGTTGGTTATTAGGAAAAAATTCTTTACAGAGAGGGTTATCAAGCATTGATACAGGCTGCCCAGGGCCATGGTAGAGTGACCATCCCCGAAGGTATTTAAAAGATGTGCAGACGTGTTGCTGAGGGACATGGTTCAGGGACCCTGGCAGTGCTGGAGGAATGGTTGGACTTGATCTTAAAAGTCTCTTCCAACCAAAACAGTTCTGTGATTCTGTGATTCTGTGAACTGTGAGTTCTAAAACTGATTCCCTGTTAAGCTTTTGAATAAGCTATAACTTACATCACTGGCTTGAGAGGGAGAGGAGCTGATAAACATGTTGTTCCAGCTACAGAATACCCAAGCTGAGATCCAAACAAATATTTCTTAGTCTGTCAAACACAGAGCAAAGGACTGATCCACAGCCCAGAGAAGTTTCACAAGCACCTATGGCTTAAATCTGTCTTAAATCTTAGCTGCAGACAATAACAATCTTCATAGATTTGGATGCGAGTTTCAGGAAGGAAGAATTAAAATAAGCTGCCAAGATGCCACTTATAGCACACATGGTTTGAACCACAGCTGTTGTTGAAGAATCTCAATCAGCCTTTTCCTTAACACAGACAGGGTATCCTCATGTCACCACCCAGCAAAGAATACTCGAAAAAAAACTTTTTCAGAAACATTCAGTTTTGTCAAAGGAAGGGGTTCCAGTGGAAACTGTTGATAAGTTTGTTCTTTTCTTCCTGATTTTTATCAGAAAAGAGCATTTTTTTCCCAACAAAGAATGTCAGAAAAATCTTTTACATTTTCAGTCATCTGGCAAAGAAACTGTCTAGATACTTCTGAGCAAAGTTGGGACTTTTACTGTCATCTCAACTTCTTTTTAACTTTTGATGAAAAATTGTCGTTTAACTAACTGGTGGTTTCTAGCTGAAGACCCTGTCAAGCACAAGAGCAGCAAAAGAATTACCAGTCTCAAGTGCAGAAAGAAAAAAAATTAAGTGACAGCAGTACATCCAGCAATTAGCTGCAATCACTTTTCCCTCTATCTCTCTTTCTCTCTAGTAGCTAGGCCATGCTTTATTAATTTAATTACAGCTCTCTAACCTCCTCAGGTGGCTGCCATGTCTGGGTCTGAGGGTGGCGAAAGGAGCAGTGTGGCAGAGTGATTCCTCCAACCCTTCATTTTAGTGATTCAAACCATGGCATCTTATTAAATAACATCTTAATTGCCAGCGGCTCCAGTGCTTTTGCAAATCAGAGGTTAATTTTTATTTTCTCTTGTTTGCAGCTGAACAGCAGTTTTTCAGCAGAGCTTGTCTTCCTTCAATCACCATGCAGTGGTGAACCTGGCTGGAGGGAAATGGTGTCTCAGAGTTTTGGGGAATGTCTCCTCTATTTTTAATTTCGGTGGCCCGGTAATTATAAAACTCTTCTCCCACCCATGCTGTTAATTTTCATTAAAAACAGACAAGCATAATCAATCCTCAAGCTTGTGTTTGGGGACCTTTTTCAAACTGCCCAAACCAAACTGCTCCAAAACGCCACAGCTTTTTTTAACACTGGAGAAGCTGAGAACCCAGCTAGCAAGGTACTGAGCCATCCCGAGTCCTCAGGACTGTGCAGGAATCAGCCTTTTTAATAAGAACAGTAAAAGGCACTCTTTTCACTCTGTCTTCTTCCATCTAAACAACTGATATCGTGTCATCCATCAGGATGATGGAAATTATATAAGCCCATCATTTACCATCAGTAAACAGATTGAGGCTGGCTATGCAGCCTGAATTTGGTTCAATATTTAATGACTCATGCATTGCATTTTATTTCATCTGCAGTAGGTTTTTGTCTCATTTATTAGAATCATCTTCATTCCCAGTAGCAGCACCTTGCAGTCAGTCTGTATGCCCAGATGCTTTGAGACGTTAAAGAAGCCAGCTACAGAGCTACGAAGAAGTGAGCACAGAAAATGAGAGGGTGAAGGAAAGGCAAGATGGGTGGAGAGTCAAAGAACAGGAGAAGTTTTGTTTGCCTATCTGTTTTAGGTAATGGAGCAGAGGATTTTTCAAGGACCTTTTTGATCCTTTCTGTGATGGTTCTACTTTCCATAGTATGTGAAGGTCTCACAATCTTCATGACATTTTATGATGGGAGCTGTGTACAGCTCTCCATCTTCCAGGGTTATCTCGGCTGGCAATTCAGCTTTTTCACAGTTAATTTCACAGAAATTAGATGCTTCCAGTGGGTCAGTCCAATTTTAGGTGGGGCCAGAGCCATGCAGAGAGGTCAGAGATCTGCTAACAGCTTAGACGCCCAACTCCAAAGGGCAGTTCCTCAAAATCAAACCCCTGAGCTTGGAGTATGTCCTCCAAGGGAGATTTTTCAGACATAAAGACCTGCCAGATGGTACAGAAACACACCGCATGTACAACTAGCCTAGCCAGCTACTTCCAATGTAGTGTGTGCAGTTTCAACTGGTGTGCAGAGCAGACAGAATAATGCAGGCAACCCAAAGTCAGAAATCTGAAAAGGCTGGGGATGCATTGGTGCAGAAATCAAAGAGAGGGAATCACCAGTCCCTGAGCCAAGATGAGAAAAACAAGAAAATGAGCCACAAACATAGCTGTTGTAACAAACACAAATATACCAGGGACAAAATCAGGCCAGAGACACTGAAGGAAAAAATGCTTTAGGGTACAGGAATTCTTCATTAAGAGGTACATAGTATATTGATATAAAATACCCATATTTGATGTGGTTAGTGAAATAAATCATTGCTCCCACCCACTGAAAAGTGTTGATTGTCTTGGTGTCTTCCATTACTTTGGTAGGATTGAGTTTAAAAAAAAAAATCCAGCTGCAGTTGAACTTTTTTCCCCTCTTAGGTTTTTCTGTCATTCTTGAAAAATTTTTACATCCTGTCTGTCAAATGTCTCCTGATACTTTTCACACTCTGTTTTCCAATTCTTCTCAAACTCTTTATTAAGAGGAACTAGATGAGGATACTGCCCGTCATGGCCAAGTTATTTCTGTATTCATGTGTGTGCACATGTGCATAAAGGGAGGAGGCAGGAGTTAAAGCTGAAGCTAAGCATTCTACAATGTAATTCTTTAATAAATACTGTGTTTCTTTAGGAAAGGGAGCAAGAGGGTCTGTTTATAACAGCTGCTGCTGAGGTTAGTGAGTAGAGGAATTGTTTCAATCCTTAAGGCAGGCAGGAAGGAGCAGGATCAGGTTGAGATGGCAGTGCAAGAGGAAGGACTTAAGAGCCATGCTGGAAGAAAAAAGGGTGGCAGGTGAGCAGGTTGCAGTTGTGAAAGCACCTTGGTGACGAGACAGGTTTAGTGGTAGTGAGGGTGACAAGGGCAGCTGTTCCAACACCAACAGCCTCAGAAACTGCCGGTGTCCTGCACTGGCATGTTGCTAGTTATGCAAGGCAGATGTTTGCTGAAAGGTGGGGTAGGTACCCAAGCCTGAGCCAGTAGCAGCAGCGCTGCCTTACTGGCTTCAGCAGAATTGCCCTGGCCTTTTGCAGTGCAAAACTTTTTCCCTGGATCCCCCATACTGAACTCCCTGCTCTAATCCGGAGCCTGACCTGTCATACTCTCTTTTATGGTCACATTAAATAGCCTACTAAAAGAGCGTAATCAATGGTCATTACCGAATTGCTTTACACACTCTGGCATAGGGATACGTTGCTGATCCAACATGATGTGCCTGGGTAATGCCAAAGGGTTAGCACATTAGCTTCCGTTATTGCATATTGCCAAGGAGGTGGTGGGATTTTTTCTCCCTGTAATATGGCTTCATTCATTATAGTAGACCAGCATTGTAAGAGACATGAAATAGGCCTTATAAAGAAAAAAGCCTGCTGTATTATTCAGGACTAGATTAAGTCCAAGGTGTAGTATAAAAAATATTAAAAACAGCATAGAAGAGCCATAATTACACTACAATGGGATGCAGCAACTAGTATTGAGAGGAAAAGAGAGGGTGACAGCTTCAGGGTATTATTGGCTTCAGATTGCAAAAAGGTTTCAAGAAAGGGTTTAAATCTTCTGCATCCTCGTAATACTAATTTTAGTCCCATTTTAATCATTAGTCTGTGTGGCACTCATCTCAGGTATGTTCAGAGGAGGTGTGAGGAGGCAGGCAGAGGCAGCAGCAGCTGGAGATGTCATGTTCTCTGACTGTCTCAGACTATTGCTGTAGTTCCCAACACTTCCCATGGAACAGAGACACATTTCAGGTGTGATTGAAGCATTTTTATGGTTTCTAAGGCAACATGCCAGTCAACTTTAGTGTCCAGGTCTTGCTGTTAATACACTAATCTGTTCAGTGCCCTGAAAAATGAAGAAAAAGAAAACTAAAATTTCTGTTTTTTCCTATCTCTCAAACTGATCCTCTGTTCAAACCCAAACCTGGAAAATGGTATTATTTGTCTGATGGGCAGGGAGAAACTAGGCTGAATATGTGATAGGTGTCTTCTTCAGGAATTACAGCTAATGTATGTTTGTTCTTGATTGTAGCAGGAGCAAAGGTGGACCAGCCTTGAGTAGGATTGTTAATCCTTCCCTTGAACTAAAAGTATGTTCATCACATGATCTGAAGTACCATGTAACCCCTCTTGACCACTGGCTTCCACTGAGCAGTTCTTAGAAAACAGATGCAGTTTCAACCTGCTGACTCTGCAGGTAGCAAGAGTTAACCCCTACAGTTCCTATAAGCTAGGGAGGAGAACACTAAGGTAAAGCAGTTTCTGGAACAGGTGGCAAAGGTAGGGAAGTTGTCAGGGTCGCTGAAACAAACATCAGCCTCTATAAATATTATAAATCCAAACTATTAATATAAAGATGATGGGGATGAGAGCAAAGGGCTCAGAATAGGAAACTGGGATGGATGTCAGGGTCTGCTACAGAAATTTCTGATGAAAGAGGCTCACAACAGTAATAAAACCTATTCAAGGTTATTTACAATCCAGAACCTGAGTCTGCCCATCCAGCTCTGAGATTTCAGTGTGGTTGCTGTCCCTCCTCAAAGGAAGAAGGACTGTCACATTAGCCACAGTGCCATAGCGGAAGGGGCAGCATATAGTGAGTCAAACAAATTACCCTCTGTGAGGATAGCCATGGAGTCAGGAACATGTCCTTGAGAAGCATGTGGAAAGCTGGTTTGCTGTAGATACAATTTTTTTTTTTTTTCAGCAGGGAGGGGGATGGAATTCAATCAACACTAGCTATGACATTGATGCTCTTGTCTGCATCACCAGAGATCCTGGTGTGTAACTGCTGAGACAAACAGGACTATCAAACAGGTTTTGCTGAATTTCAAAGCACTGTTTTCAGTCCCTTTTTAAATCTCTGTGTGCTACTTGGAGTTCACTATTGTGATAAATTTAGTCAAGGCAAGAGAACAAAACTAGGTCATTTAGGTGATCAGTTTGAAAACCTAGTGCATCAGTGTAGGAAAATTATGGTCTGACAGACGCCTGCATGTGAGCCAAGCTGTGATCGACATCCAAAGGCAGAAGGAAGCTCACATCTTAGAAAATAACATACATCTGTTAAGAGTGCTGTTACATGGTACCCCAAACTAATCCTTCCACTGATTACCCCACGCTTACCCCCATCCCAAGCTCACATTCTTCCTCCTGGTAATACCAGCTCTCCTGTGGACTTTTGTTGGGCCAGTCAGGCACACTAAGCCAAATGAAAATAATTAATGTCACCTTTTTTTTTTTTTTCTTGCTACTATGATGTAAGCCATCTTTCTGCTAGTGAGTTAAATTGCTGTAGGCTGCCATGGGAATGCTGCCTGAGGCTGCAGCTCCACAGATACTTCTTTTGGCAACTGAGCTAACTGGTGTCCTTCTGCTCAAGCTCACGAGGCAACTGCTGCACTGCTGACCCCTGATCAAGAGGTGAAACGGATTTGGGGTAAGTCACCTTTTCCCACACATTAGGTAGCAGATGCTAACACTTACAAAGTTGTTTAGTGTAGTTTAGATGATGTGCAATAACTTACCTGCAAAACAACCATTTTTTTCCCCTAGACCTTTGAATGATAAATGCCAAGTGAATTATAGTGGAAAACTAAATAAAGGCTTCCTGTGATCTGGTCAAATCATCAGTTCTGGGTATATAGGTCGGCACCAAAAGGAGAAAGTACCCCATGTTTGAACAGCAATTGCTTTTCAAAAACCTGTGATCTGTTCAGTGCTTTGAAAGTGGAAAGTACAGAGAAATCAAGCATAAGTAAATCCTTTCAAATGGATCACATATCATAAAGAATTTGACAACTTCAACTGATAAATGTGAGTAACTATAAGCCATTGATTTTATCTGTTCTCCCAACTAGAGTGACCTTTATTTCAATGTTATACGTTGCAGTCAGGCTTGCAGAATCCTCAATGAGTAACAGACAGACTGACTGGGAGAAAAAAATGGGGCAGATCTCATGGGATCTGAGTTGTAGGTCCATGTGGACCACAGGTCCATGTGCTCCTGGTCCTCCTACAGACTCCTGTGGGTGTGCCCCTGTATATGTGCACACTCATGCACATTTGTGAGAGGGATGTGATTTTTCTTTTCTTTTCTTTTCTTTTTTTTGTTTTTGGTTGACAGCATTGCTAGAAGAAAGGAGAAATACTCTGTGGGAAAGTGTGTTTCTGTAATGGAGGATTAATTAATGTTAGCAAGAAGGTTATATTATTTAGATCAAGACAATTTGTGTTGTCTTAAGGGAAATGAAAAGAGATAGACATCTTATTAAAAAACAAACAAACAAACAAAAATCCACCCCAAAGTCCTCATCATCTGCCAACAGAAGATGGAAGGTTTTGCTTTACTAATTTTAAAAGATCCCGCTGAGTTTCAAAAACTAGTGTTTCAGAAATTCAGCCTTAGGAAAGTGAGATTGAAACACTGTTGCTAATGCTTATTTTCTTCTGTGAAGAGTGGCTTGTGTAAACAGGTTTACTTCAAAAGATGAACTAATGACTTGAATCATAGAAATGCAGATGATTATCAGGTATAAAAAGGACCCCTTTATAACCATCATTAATTAGAATATGGCATTGCAGGAATTATGTCAGTTTGTCCTGCATGGATTTAGGAACTGTATTATGCTCTCACTGAGAAGGGGTATAATTCCTGCACAAAAAGAGCAAAAAAGAGATCTGCCAGGGACTGAGCAGCCATATGTTGTTTTAACTTCATGCTACCTTGAGAAGGTCTGTTTCAGCTCAGAAGGGAGAAGCACAGAAGAGATTGGTGTCTCCAGTAGTTCTGTGCTATGGAGGAAGCAATGTGGCCACAGGCATGGGGTAGACCTTCGAAGTCTCCATTGCACCTTTCATTAACATAATTGCCACTAGTAGTGGCTGCTGTCTTGATTGAATCAGAACAACCTTTGGGGTCCTCCGACCCTGACATCAGTCTTGCAGAGCATCACGGCACAGAGCTGCATGCCACCCACAGGCACTTGCTCTTTGTGGTGCCAGCATAAGCTACACCTTTGTATTTCACAATGCTCTCATGAAGCAAGGAAAAAAACCCTCAAAATAAAAACACCTATAAAAGTAAGTGTAAGTTAAAAATCAAAACCTAACAAATTGGTTAAGTGGTGCTATGTGATAAAAGTTACAACTTCTGAATTTTTCTGAAAGAACAGATCTTTTAACACCAACTCTAGAATGCAAAAAAAACCCCCCAAAAACCAAAACCCCAACCCCAAAACATTTATGTGGTGTAGAAACTAATAGCCTGATGTGATTAAATTAACACTCAGTCATCAGGACAAGAACATTTTACGGATCTGAACTTTTGTCTTGAGCGAAGAGTTGACCTGGTTAAGTTATAAATATGCAGATTATTTGACTTGGTTACTGTCTCTGGAACTGGATATAGTTTTCAGTTTTACTCATTTGTGGAGCTTTTATTGACCTCTAAATTGTAGAACGTTCCTAAGTGCCCAGTGAAGATGAGAAACAGAAAGCTAAAATTACTTGTCTTGGTGTTTACTCTGGGGGAAAATCAGGAGATTCCCACACAGGGAATGAATCTGGGGGAAAAAAAAGAAGGTGTAAAATTTAAATGTCAGTAGGTCACTGAAGAAGTCAAGGCATGTGTTGAAAAGGATTTCTTAGGGTGGAGTCCCCATCCCTAGAAGTGTTTAAAAGACATGTGTGTGTGGCACTGAGGGACATGGTTCGGGGATCCTGGCAGTGCTGGTGTACAGTTGGACTCGATGATCTTGAAGGTCTCTTCCAATCAGATGATTCTGTGATTCTGTGAAATATACTTGGATTTGCAGGATGTTCTGGGAAGGTAAAATGAAGTTATTGGGTAAAAAAGGATAGGTGCAAATAATCATATCTGGGAAAAGCAAAAAGTCATTGATAAGATAGAAAATAGCAAAAAGATAAGATAGAAAATAGCAAAAAGTCATTGATAAGATAGAAAATCTTATCAATTAATATCCGATTACTGAAAGTTATCACTTTGCAATGATGACTCTTAAAAGCGGCCACAATGCAATGCAGAGGAGTGAAAGATACCATGGAAGTGGAGCTGATCAGGATTGTCACAAATGATCTGGGAAAAGCAGGGAGTAGTGAAGTGACAGAGTTTGCATTAACACGAGCTTATTTAGATTTGACAATCTTGAAGTTGATGGTGTAGAGAAATAGTTGCAGATGGATGAAACGGAGAGGGTGAGTAATAAATGGTAAATGAAATTCAGTGTTGCTACTTGCAAAGTAATGCACAACAGGAAAAATAACTCCAGCTATCTATGCAATTTAGGCTTGAAATTAATCATTGCAGATTTACCTGAAAACACTACCCCTATGTTTGGCAGTGGTCAAAAACATCAGTCAACTCAAATAACAGGAATGTCAGTCAAGTTAGGGAAACAAAAACACCTGCCAGAAATTATGAGGAATGTAGTAAGATAAGGAAACACCATTAATGCCATCTCTAGATCTGGGCTGTGCCCATGTCTCCAATACAATGTGAGCATAGGGACGACACGGTTTGGATATGTGGACAGAAACAGGATCAGTCTGTTCAAGTGTTGTACAGGAACCACGGAGTTCTGCGGGACATGGCTGAAATATGACATCAGGAAGAACAGGAGAGAGGAATCCGCTGGGGCTGTCCTCTCCCAAGACCTGTTTGAGCTAATGGAAGACTGTGAATGTCATCACATGCTGCTGGCCCTCACCACTTACTGCCGACCCCTAATAGAAGCAAACAACTGGGGCACAGTAACTTTGGTCCAGTGTGTTTCCAGCTGCTTTACTTGCATAACAGATTTCTGTAATTTAGTTTTGGTAAATTCTTGACTGTAATATTCAGATTATCCAGCCAGCTGCATTATAGACTATTAGGCCAAAGCTACTTCTGACTTGCTGTAGTTCTGCTATAATAAATATTCATAGCTTCATTATAGGCTATGGTTTCCCGACCTATGTACTAAGGGATTATTTGGGGGTTTTGCTTTAATGGTGCACAAAAACTGTAATAGTCCTTTCAAAGCCTTATGCAACAATATGTTTTGCTTCTTCTAAAAGCTAAATAACTCTTGTTTTGAATGATTTAGTAGCAAACTTACTTAGTTGTTGTGCTGTGGTTCAATGGTCTGCAAAATTTTCCTTTTAGAAATACAAACCCATTATGTAAATACTAAAGAGCATCTTCAGGAAAACTAACTTAAATTTGTTTTCGTCCTTTTTTTTGTTTGTTTGTTTCAAACTTTGTAAGCTTGAGATCACTCACATGACTTTTTTTTCTTTCAAAATATGCAAAATAAAATTGCTTTCTGACTAAAAGCATTGATACAAGTTTTAGCCCAGAAGTAATATTCCAACTGAGTTTTATGCCTCCTGAAAATTGAGAATAGATGAAGAGGGATTTGCAGAGCACATCCTTGAGAAAGGATGTTTATTTGATTAGGAACTTGGGTTTTGAAACTTGGTCAATCTCTATTATCTAGGCTCTCTATCCTGCTCCTGATTTCCCCACTTCTGAACGGTTCCTTTGCAGAGTGGACTGGTAGGTCTGCCCCAAAACGCTACCATCTGCAGAAGACAAGGGTCTAAACCTAGTATTTGTTCAGACCTGTGGGAATGGATATTTCTATATGTCCAGCTTCTTCCACACCAGAATCCTGATTCTCTCTAGGAGATTTATCTACTTGTGGAATACAGTTCTTGATACACAATTTTTTATGCCAGAAAAAAACCCAAACAAACCTTGTCAAGCATCCTCACAATTTAAAGGCTGTGAAAGGTTACATTGCATAGATTCTGTGACTCAACAATTCTGTCACTAGGAGGGCTCTGCTTGGAGGAAGGTTTTGACTTTACAGATGTGAACAAGGTAGGTACCTTCCAGCTTGTACTAAGCCCAGGACTTGTATTTCCAGAAAACAGAGCCCTAAATGCTAACAAAACTTTCTGTAAACACTTGGGGTGAGATTGAGAAACTAACTGAACTTATTTGTTACACAGTGGTGTTTATTGAGCCATTAAGTCTATGTTATGAAAAGGCAGGTCATTAGCAGAGTGGGTGCCATGCTGATAAAAAGAAAATGTGTGGGAGGTAGCAATGGCTGGGGAAGAAATTCACATTTTGGTTTATTTTTCCTGTTCTAAACAGCACAAAAATAAAGTGTTTAATTAATTGTTTGCTCTGCATTTAACAACTTTCCATTAGTTCATTTGCTTAAGTGCAGCAGCAATCAAGAACACATTAGCTAATGTCGCAGCTCAGCAAGGAAGAAGGCTGGAGGCAGGTGCTGGGGTCAGTGTGCGCAAAATTAAGAGACCATCATTTTCCTCCAGCTTTAATTTGTCTGCAGGAGCTTTCCAGAGTCACAGTGGCACAGCTGGAGTCACCAGCCATTTCCAGCTGGAGCTTTGAGGGTTTTTATGAGTAGATCCAGCTGGAAAAGGTCTGTATTTAAAGAAGGGGATACTGATGACTGACACATTGCACCCTGCTTCTGCGAGTCTCTATTAAAGCTGCTGTGTGCTCCATCCCCTGCCAAGAAGGATGGAAAGAAACGATGGCACTGAGCAGGAGCCATGGAGATTTGAATTCATTTACTTCTCCCCAAACTTCCTTCAACAAATCACTCATGGCAAGACTTGAAAAGGAACATGAAGGTATGGTTTCAAATTTTCAAAAGAAGTCTTCAAAGAAGTAATTGAATTATTCTAGATTGGCCTCACTTGGATGAAGGTCCACAGTCTCACAGTTTTCAGATTACTAATATGAGACATCAAAACTCACCCCAGGTCTGCCAGATGCATCACAAAATAAGTTTACGAGAACTCAGTGGGAAGGAACCTTTAACAGGGGTCAGAAAACCTTATTTGTCAAAGTTGTTTTTTTTTTTTCTCAGAGATTTGATTTCTTTTTCTTTCATCAGAATAATGAGGAAGAATTTGGATTTCTAGGACAACACCTATTACAGATACACCTACCCCAGAGGAGCTAAGTGGGGAGAAACTGACAACTGCCCCAGGCTTTATTTCTGTCATCTAAATAATGAGCTATGGTGAAAATTTAAGCTGCTGTTTAAGAGAAATGAGATATGACTGAGTAATGAGGAATTAACATGTCACCACCCGTCAGATGAACAGCAGTAAGCAGCCACATACATGCTTCTAGTTCATTGTGAATACAAGGCAAAATGCCTTGGCTTGAACCACCTCAGTAGGGTTGTACATTGCATTTGCTGCGGACTGGAAAAGGGCAACTAGTTAGTGTAGTAACACTAGGATGAAGTCAGCACTCTGTACTTTCATTCAGCTGTCTCCATCATGAAACTTTGTGCAAAACCCAATTTATTCTGGTATTTTATAGCTTTCTATTTAGTGACTAATTTGTGTTAGTTTGGGTTAAAGTAACCCAAAGCAGTATTCCAAGTCCGTGATGGGAAACAGTGGGAAGAGTCCCAAGGAAAGGTTCTGGATTGAGACATGGGAGCTGAATGATACAGCTTACTGCATTTCAATGCATATGACAGACCTCATAGGCAGAAACTTGGAGATTTTTGTTTTCTTTCCATCCTGGATAGCTTGGTCCTCAGGTAAAAATGTGTGAGTTTGGCTCTGGTTTATCCTTTCACGCATGATCATTAGTGTAGAGTGGTAAACAGCCAAGAGGGAGATATATCTCTGAAAGGACTGCGCAGCCCCATTCCTGATTCAGTCCAGTCTTTAAATCACAGTGATTCCAGCTCAGGCATCCTACTGCTGCCTGGGAGTAACCAGAGGTTCATCAGATCATCAGAAATTACCTCACTTGTCTTCCAGGTGGCTAGAACCTGTGCTTATGGCAATGCTCAGGATAGCACACTAACAACAAGGACAGCATTTTTACAGTGAAGTTTAGAGCCTCAGTCAAAATAATGGACCATAATATGCCGAAGTGCCCATTGGTTCAAACAGAGGGTAGGCAGTAAAAATGCTTTTCTCTGTCCTGTATAGATCAGACCTATACACTAATAACCCTGTAAAAAAGAAATATTTAATACTGAGCATTCATAAAGTAGCTGCATAAAGGCCTTTTTCAGCACCCGTGGAAGTCAGTGGAAAAGCTCCTCTTGAAACCAATGAGCTCTGAATCTTCAGCTGTATTCCATGATATCATGGGGACAGCACACAGTGCTTGATCCCAGAGGCAGATGCAGTTTTCAGTAAGGGTAACAATCATTTTTCTATTGCCTCAAATATGTCAGGCTGTAAAAATAAACAACTTGTACCAAGGCTATAAGATGGTTTAAAGTGAAAGGACTTCTCTGTGTCAGTTATGGTACATGGGTGGGTTACCTACTGCTAGAAGAGGAGGTGTGAAAAAGAGGACTCCCAGCTTCCTTTCCTAACTGTGCCTCAGCATCTTTTCACAGCTCAGAGGACATCAGTTTTTTCTATTTTTTTCTCCAGGTCACACAAGGTTTAATGTTATGAGCTAGGCCTGGAAGAGATGAAGTCAACAAATAAACTGTTTTAACTGTGTCTCTCAGGGATTCCTTCTGAGAAATCCTACATCTGCTCCCTAGGCAATTCCTTACCTAGTTTTTATTCTGCCAAAGCCTATGAACTAACTCTTCACAGTGCTTCCTGCTCTATCTACTTGCTTTCTGTTATAAACTAAATAATGACGGCATATCTTTCAAAGCTGGAGCGTCCTCATTTTGCAGGGAACTCAGATAACTCTGGGTAACTGCTGTATCATGACAACGGCAGCTGTATTCTTAATTAACACACAAGTGTCAGAGGCTTTGACCAAGCACACACACAGCATAATGGCTGAGATCTATCGGTCCGATACAACGTATTGCTGCTTCTAGTAGTGAATGAGCTGCTTGATGTAGCACTTCGCAGCAGGTCCCAAGAAGTGCATCAGAAAATCTTTCTACTGTAGCTGTTGAAGACAGCATTATGCACCTACAAGTTCTCTTTTGAGCAAGGGCTGAAACTTTCATCTCATCCATCAGCAGAAGAGAGGTGCAAGTCACTTCACAACACTGCAATTTACTGCTCTCTGATACAAACTTTTGGAAGCTCCTGGGGGCAGGGATTGCCTTTACTGCATGTGATCAGAGTTAGCCTTAGCTGTACAGACTTTCTAATTGAGAGGGACAAAGAAACCCACACTGGAGCCAATTCCTTTCATGATGGAGTCCTCAGAAGATGACAGCCAGTCCAGCCCAAAATGAGGGGTTATTGTGATATCCACCAGTATGGCACCTGGCTCCTGAACGGGCTTCTGAGCATTGTTATGATGTAAATCACTCACGGAAAGAGGAAGAATCCCACATGGGGGTGTGCCAGGCTGTGGATCAAAGCAGAGGGCTTGATCAGCATATACGGCCTTTGCCCACACTGATCATGTGACTCTGCCTATCCAGGGTAAGACAAAGTCCTGCCAGCAGTTTGACACGGTCACCTGCTAAGTCTAGGTCTAACTGACCTGCCAAGGGCACTGGTAAACGCAGGATGTCCATCAGGCAGCTGCTGGGCCTACGAGAATCTATGATCAAAAGTTTTGCTACCCAGACTGGTCATGAGTCTCATCTTTAAGCTTGCCCCCACATGCCCTCAGCAGACAGACTAGGTGAGTGACAGTAAAGCAACGGCACTGGTCCCCAGCATAGCATCAGAAGTTAGTGTTGGCTCAGTGACAACGAAAGGACAGTAATTATAGCCACCAAAATGTTCATCATTACTCCATGAGTGCTGTCCATGAGCTTTATTCAGCATTTGCTGCCATTTTGATGCACAAGCCAAACCCTCCTCTACACCTTTCTGGTCTAGAGGCTGTAAACCTCACAGGAAGCACAAGCTTCCTAATATTTTTGGGGTAATCAGAGGATGAATCGTACAGGCTAATTGCAACATCATTTGTACATCATTTTTATTATTGTAGAGAGAACATTGCTTGGATGACATAATGCTGGTAAAAATGGTTAAACCTGACTACCTCAATCCTGCAAAAACTTCTTTTTTGTCTTTTCTTTTTTTTCCTTTCTTTTCTTTTTTTTTTTTTTTTATTATTTGGCTTTGAAACATCCTTATGAATTTTATTCAGTGTTTCACAGAGAACAGGAGCTCTCTAGGGAGGAAAATCCCAGCGTGCTTGGTGTATATTTCAGACACAGATGGCAGCTTTATAGCAGAAAGTTTGTGTGTAAAAATATTGAAGAGACAATCAAAACATTCCATGAACTCAAACACACTTAAACAAAACCAGACAAAAATCAAAGCAACAATTTCTTGGGAACATGCAGGGTCCTAATGAATATTATAGATCAAAGAGCTAAGGGTATAGTCTCCCTGTGTGTGACAGAGTTTGCCTGCCAGACTTAAAGGCCCTCTTCATAGCAGCTGAGGGAGTCCTCCGAAGAAATAGCAGCACAATTTTCAGAGTTCCCAATACCGACTTGTGCCCATATATTGTAGTTATTGGGAGCTAAATAGTGCCAAATTGCTAAACTGTTCAGTTTCAGCCAGATTTATCCAATTCTAATGTAGAGCAAATGATGAAGGCTAAAAATAGCCTGGGAAATTCAACAGCAGCACTTCCCGTGCCTGCAGAGATCATGGGGGTGACATGGGGTGCTACCGTAGGGTAGTGTTGGAGACAAATTTATGCTATGACATCTTGCACTTGATGAGAAGATGGGGCATGACACACAAGAATTCTTATCCTCCACAAGTATCACAATTTTTGTGGAAAACATTTTTTATGGATAAGGACAAAATTGGCATTTGTGATATTCAGTTTTAAGTGGAGAAGTCAATTTTATGTTTAAGGAAAACCATTATTTTGCTTCTGAAATATTTTTGAATTGAATAGTTTCACTATATTAGTTACGAATCATCTCAGATTGAAGAATCAAAATCAGTCTCCCCTTTCTTAAGCCCGCACTGCTTTAACTTTTACTGAAGCTCAAAGTCTGAAAGCCAGAGATCAACAACCAGCGCGGTGCACGCTCACTCTGGGCTCCCCTACAAACAGCTCAGAGAGCTGCTTAGACAACACCTGGAGCTGGGAAATGGTGATTCACGTGATGAGGCAAAGGAAGGTGAGGTAGGACGGTGGCACCTCTTCGCTGACAGAACAGAAGGGTGTCCTCAGTTTTGTGGTTTTGGCGGTGGTGGGAATTTGGCACAAATGGAGAAGATGTTTGCGAGCACAAGATTCCTGTTATCTTCAGGAGCGGAGATTCTTTGAGCCGGCACAAATAATGGCTGAAGGAGGGAGTCCTGTGGAGACAGAACAGCCCTGTCCTGGCTAGGCGAAGAAAGAGAACAAATGTTGAGGGTCCTGCTGAGTGAAGACCTTCGCCCAATTAACTGCAAAATTAATATTAAAATTCATGCCCCCCACTATGCTAAAGAGCCCAAAGCAGGACATGCTGAACATACACGACTGTGTTATACAAATCTCCACCCAAATCATGCCAGGGAGGTAGAGACAAACAGCGTTAGGGTACGAAACGCCAGGAGGGGTAATACATGGCTGGGGGGAAGACTGAAGACTTCTCAGAGACAGTTGAGGGGCCGTACTCCTCGTCCTGGTGTAATATAAAACCAGTTCGACTGACATACAAACCAACCAGTTAAGGTGTTCCC
>NW_010429776.1:27368-28507 GCF_000710305.1 Buceros rhinoceros silvestris | reverse complement strand
CCGCGGGTAGCCCCGGCACGGTGGGGCTGTTTCGGCGAGGGTCTTTAAACAAAGGTGCCTTCCCCCCACCCCACCCGAGGGTTGGATCTGGCCCAGGACGCCTCTCCTCTCGTGAGCCGTGTAATTAGAGCCTGGTGGTGTCAGGGTTGTAATTATGCAGATTGAAAGTGTGATGGGAATGGGAATCACAAATAGAGGCTTTGTTGGGTTTGAAAGGAGTGAATTCAGCCCAAAGCAGTCGTTTGTGGGTTTGAAACGTGCTGATTCTAGGAGTTTTGATTCATAGCAAGGAAAGCAATGCATTTTTTTAAGATGCGTTGCTGGCAAAGCAAGAAGACTGAACCAAGCGTAGTAGAAAACTACATAATTGTTTATGTATAGAAGAACCCCTGAGATGAAAGATGTCTTCATATTGAAATGACTTCCTGTAACACAGTCGAGGTATGTAGATGAGTTTGAAATGTTCAAGTCTTTGAGAGAGAGAATAACATTCACTTTTGGTAGAGTTTTTACACTGCCCTTCCTTGTCCAGTATTGAAAGAAACCATTGCTTTTGACCTTCCCACCTAGCAGGTAAGCAGAGATCTGAGTGTTGCCCGAGACAGCTAAGCCATCACACAGCCCTCGTTGGGTTCATTTCCCCTAGCTACAGCTACAGGGGACAGCCTCCTAAGTTATCGTCCTGATCTCCCAAAGCTCTAGTATGAAATAGAGAACAAATCTACAGGAAGCAGGTAAGTTGCTCAGCCACCCAATAAATAATAGCTATCAGTCAGTCACTACCTAATTCTCGAGCATCAGCTTTAGTCAGAGGAGTGGCAGTAACAGTCACTACTGCCTTCACAGTGCTTTGTTGCTCTCTTGGTTTTCTCGTGTAAGGAAGAACAGACACTAAACTGTTTAGGGCATAAGTCAACTTTGAAATCATCCAACCTGTCATAGTTTTCTCTCTTTTGTTTATAGTCTGGAAACTTCATTCTGCACATGCACAGGACAACAGCACTATTGTTTGTCGGCCTTTTAAGCATTCTTACAGTGCAAAAAACCCCAGGACAAACTGGTACTACAAGAATGGCTGGAAAGGAAGATAGATGAGGGCACAAAGCATTGGCTTCCAGATAAGGTAACTTTTCCTGCTG
>NW_010429776.1:26295-27279 GCF_000710305.1 Buceros rhinoceros silvestris | reverse complement strand
CCTGCTGAAGAAGATAAGTACAGCCCACTGTGTGCTACATTGCAACCAGATAGTGCTTAATCTAAAACTTTTTTTTTTTGGTCTCCCTTGTCCCTTTCGAAAAAAAAGAAGTGGAAAAATGTTGAGAACGTAAAAAATGTCTGGCCCCAGTTCTGCCGGGCATCACTGGAGTGAGTATCATAGTCCGGTTTTCACTACTACAGATGTTTAACACCAGGCAAAAGGCACATTTCGCAGGTTGTTATCACTAATAATGGTACTGCTGTTACTTCTTAGACACGCATATACTAATCCGGTAAGATTGTAAGGTGATAAAAAAGAAAATTGGCAGCAGATGTAATATGGAGTTTATTGGACATTGGTAATATTCAATGAAGTCAAGAAGTTCATGATAATATCAATGTTGAATGCTGCAGTGAGGCAGAGGAAATATTCAAAAGAGATTCAAAATGGAGGAATTACTTTTTCTCTTCGAACCATGCAAGCAATGCTATTAGGTGGCCAAGGAAAAAAATCCAATTTTTTAAAATTCCAGAACAGGAACATGACAGTGTGGTCAGGAATTGCATCATTTAAAAAAAATCTAAGGCAGACACTGGTCTGGAGATACAGAAGGAGATGCATTGGGAGACACACTAGAGCATGTAGCATCGTGGCACAGGATCTTAAGAGTCACCATGGAAATGCTTGTCCTCCGTTGCAAGTAAAAGTAGTTGCACATTTTCTCCTGCTTTCTACTGTTTGTGCTGCCTACTCAAATGCATGCAGACACGTGTTCCAGAGCTGAGTTCCCAAGAAGAAAAAGCTTAGGACTGAACATAGTGCTCTAGCATGGGTACAAAAGCTTTTCCAGGCAGTTCAGGTTAACTGATCACAGGCAGGATCACGCTCATTACATCTTGTTCTTCCCAAGAAGATGGTCCAGAAAGTTGGTTCTTCCTTGAGTGGAATTTGAGCTTTGAGCCTGATTTCCAGTTGGTTCTT
>NW_010429776.1:5605-25976 GCF_000710305.1 Buceros rhinoceros silvestris | reverse complement strand
TCAGCAGGATGGGTGGAAAAGAGCTTAAACTTGTGCACACTTCAGCTACCTTGCTCACAGTCAGCGTGAGACACCCTAGTGAAGGGTAAAAATGCATTTCACTGTGTTGTATTTGTTGCTCTATTCTAAATGCACATGTAATTTCACTAACAATGTAGCTTTATGTAGAGGTGCTGGCAGATAAAATCTGTGTTCATGAACACAGTGTCTCTTGGTCTTTATGCTGGCCTGGTAGTCTTCTGCAAAGACGGTTTGAACATCTTAGTCATATTTGACCTACTTGTTGTTTTTTTTATAAGCACAAATTATTCGCTTTCCAGTATAGACATTACTAATAAATTATTAATGAGCTCCATTTAGTACCCCAACTCTAGCTGATGAGTTTGGTCAACCCAGAACTTCTTAAGCTCTTTACAAACCACAATGAAGACTTGATGGTTCCATTTCTTTTTTTAAGGCATTGATAAAATATATTTAACACCAACCCCAAACATCCTAACTTACCCATGAAACCTGTTATTCCTGGACCTGAGAAGTCATATGCCCCAAATTAATAGAGATCTGCTATAGGATGCTACTTACACAGTATCCTGTAGTAGAAATTTCTGAGTCAGTATAGTTACTAGTAGGCTCCCAATGCAGAGAACAAAGAAGCAGGAAGTCTACAAATCCCATCTGCTCTTTTCTGATAATAAGCCTGTTGCTTTATGCTGCAATAGCTGCAGGCTGGACCTGCCTTTCAGGCAAGCCAGTAAAGAATTAATTGCAGTAATCCAGTCTGGACTGTACAAAAGATGAGCTACAATAAGGTCAGAGCACGTACAGTAAACTTCAAGTCTGGTGAGATTATTTTAAATGAAGTTTCAGTCTGAAAAATGACTGTGAAAGTAGTTTTATAAAAATAGAGCCACTACCGTGCCTGCAGAAGTCCATCTAACCCAGTATTGTCTTTAACAAAAGGTGATAGTAGCTTCGTAAAGAAAATACCTCAGAAACAGGAAAAATATTGAGGGATTTTCTCCACCTTTCAGAAGTCGCTGAATCAGGACACCTGGACCATTGATTTTTGATAGTCACCAATGTGTAATAATATTACATTTGCTGAGCCCCATTTTAAAACCATTTAAACATTAGTACTCTACATACAACACCCTGTGGCAATTAGCGCTGCAATTTAATTATGTTTTGTAAGAAAAACTACTTCCTATTATCTCTTTTAAATCTGCTGCCTAGTAATTTAATTGGCTGTCCCTTAGTTCTGGTTTTCTGAGGAAGACAGAATGATTAATCATTCTCTATTCAGCTTCTCTTTGTCATTTATGACTATATAAAACTCAGTTACTTCTCTTCCAAGCTGACAAGCCCTAATTTATACAGCCTTGCCCCCAAAGAAGTCAGGCTGAACCTCCCATTGTTTCCTGTCTCCCTCCATAATGAAAACTGAATTTTCTAACCCATTATTTCCTTTCTATTAATACTCCATGTTTTTTCTTTGTGATAGCCTAGGGAAAGTCTGTGACAAAAAAAAAAAATTGTAAATCCAAATACTCTCAGTTAAAGAAATCATCTTAACCAAAAGCAAACCAGCTCTTTCAGAAACCCTCATTATTTGTGAGCATACCTTACTTGAAAGAAAAAAGCTGTATGGACTCTCCTCCAATACATCATAGTTATCCAGATGCCTTTATATTCTGTTATTTATTATAATTTGTACAAATTGCCTTGATAGAAAATCAGACTAACTGAAATGTAGTTCCCCAGAGCAGCTTTTATGCTTTTACAAGGTTGATGTCCCAGCTGATGCTTCCAATTTGTTTGGCACCCAGCCTGCTTTGAATGATAGGGTAAATGTGAGAAGTCCAACACTGCCCCAGTTGCACCGCTCTAGAGTTTCTCCATAGATACTACCTAGTCCTAGCAGTTTGTTGGTGTTAAATTTATAAATTTGCTGTAAAATATTCAAGCAATTTAAAGTTTTCCTGGAGTTACAGCATGGATTCCTCATTCTCAATGTCTCTTGCAAACATTTTGCCTTCCTAGCTGTTGCTAATTTCCTACTAATTGACTTTCTCTTTTTTTCTATGGTTTCCCTTTTTAAACTACATATTTCTTCTGGCTTTTTCCTTATTGAATTAGTATTAAATTGAAGTACGTTGTAATCACTATTAGCATGGATTTTATATAGGGTCAAATCCAAAATGGCATCACTTTCTGTGAGCCCCAGATGCTGCAGAAAATCAGCATTTATGGTATCCAAAGATATTGTCTGAGCATTAAGCTTAAGGCCTGCTAGTTTGTAGATCCATCTAGACAGAACTATCCATGACAGCTCTAATTTGATAGGTTGCTATTTTATTTTGACTCATCAATTCCATATCAAATCACTCTGGCTTTCAGGTGCAGTAATCCTTCCCTTTCCTCATAGACAGAAGGCATCAGCCTGAACCTTAAAAATCAGGATGCTTTGTTTCTTTCTAATGAGTCTTCATCGATAACAAAGACTAATTATGCTTTCAAGGAAGCTTGAATATTTGCATTGTCTCCAGTATACAAGTATATTGAAGTGTATAATTTGCTTCACAGAACCATAGCACTGATGACTAAGGAGAAGGTAAAAGGGGAGATGTGGGCTTCAAGGTTGGTGATAAATGAGATGATAATGCTAGAGTAAAGGTTTTGAAATAGCCGATAGGCTGTTTGAGTGTAAAATGCTAAAGATTGTAATGATAGAAGTACAGCTTCTCTCCAGGAGGCTAAAAATCCATGACACACATTTTGCCAAGGATCCAAATTTCAGCTTGAATTGTCTTTAGGGAACAGTGGCCGTTGACACGAGAAAAATGCCTTATTTCATGATGACATGAACATACTGGAGGGTTCAATGAATTATGGTAATTTTTTTTTAATCTTCTGTCATCTTTAATTTTGTCTATCTGCATACAGTTGAAGAAGCAGATTCGAGAAATTCAGCACCTTTGCAATGAAGTGGAAAAAAATTACTGTCCATGTTAGCAACTCCATCATATGGATAACTTCGTGATTTTTGTAGTTTGCAAAATTTTAGTAAGTACAGGCCAACATACTGAATGCTTTATCATATTCTAAAATGGTTGAGAATTTACCATGTGAAAAATGTAAACAGCAATATGTATCACATTGGTTATCTGACATATCTGGGAAACATTAAATACTACAGAACTCCCTCAGTCCTGCAAATAAGTATCTTTTTTGAGAAGGCACGTCTGAGCGGCACTGATACCATGTCAGAAGACCGTACAATTGCTTGGAAGGTTTTACTTGTGTCAAAATGTGTGTGTGTGTGTGTGTGTGTGCATGTGTTAAATTTTCAGAGGGGGAATGGTTTGAAAAATAAGTACCTGAACTTTCATCCAAGTTCAGTCTGATGAAGCAAAACTCTGCTGAGAATCTAGAAGTGCCCATGGAATTTATTTTTGTGATCTCTTTATTCCCATCAGATGGGTTCTTAAAAAAACCCTGGCATGCAAAAACCATCTGTAACTCACTCAATCACAAAAGTTCCAATAAATGGCAATGATACCTAGAGGCAAATATAGGTACAGTTAGAAAATCTCAATCCAAACTTGTTTTTCGGATTTTTTCTTCCAAACAGTATATAACTTGCAGAGTACTTGAGATCTTTCCCACATCAGTTCATTAGGCCAACATTAAAAGCTTTGCCATTCCTCCTGCCACACCAGATCTCCTGGGTCCGTATAGTGATGGGTCTATCAATCTTTCTGCCTCTGGGTCTCTTTAGTCCATTCTGCAGGTGTACAATCAGTGTCAGACACACCTCCAAGACTGGAGGAGAAGAAATGTGAAGAAATGTGGTGCAGCAAAGGCATTTCATAGGTACACTGCCTAGATTGTTGACGCGTGTATGAATTGTGGTATTACAAAAAAAAGCATATTCTTCTTCACTAGATCTTTTCCTTCTGTTTTTTCCAAGTTCATTATGAGAAGCAAAGTTCCTGCTACCTGCACTCACTTGTTTCATTTACGTTCCTCCTGAGGAGATCCTGATTCTGAATTAGAAGGCAGGGGAGTTTTTAAACAGTCTTGGTGGTTTCCAATTTAAAAACTAGAAACTGGACTTCTCAAAGCACGTGCTTTCCTCTGACTGAGTATCTGGGATGTCTCACACTAGAGTGGAAGAGGCAGAGAAAACACTGCTCCTTCCCTGCTTTCCTACTTCAGCTTTCCACAGATGTCATTCACGTCAAAACTGGTACACTTGCTCCCATGGAGAATTTTGTTGTGAGAAAACTGGTATTTTGCTACAAAAGGCTTTACTATGACTTACCTGTTACTTTGGTAGAAGAATAAAGGCAATGTTCAAATGCATCATCTGTTGTATAAACAGATAAAAACAGTGTTCAAATGCATTCGATTTCAATCGTAGTCTTCTGTAGATTTTCCAAATGTCAGTATTCTAAATATGTATATGTTATAATGCTACAAGTATGGTTAGCTGGATTCCTATTCATAATTCCAAGATTTGACCTACATAAAGGAATAACATAATTCAAAGTTCCATGGGTGGAAACTCCCTAGAAGATCCAGAAGGTATGAAAGTAGACCAGCATTTTCTAGGATAGTCATCTTACAGTCAGATTTGAGTATTGATTTCAATGGCACCATTATTTACGGCAGCACTATGACTTTTTAGATTCCTATCCCTGGTTTTCAAAATCACTGATTCTACTTGTTCTTAATTGGCTTCTTTGCATAATGCTTTCATCTTTTTCTTAATCTTTTCTCCTGTTTCTGCTTCTTTTGGGTATTAGGACATATGAAAAATATTTTTTTTCCACCATTAGGAAAAATGGCTTGAATACGAGAAAAACTTTGCCTTTTCTTTCCAGAAGTGATTCTGTTTCTTTTATTTTATACCTGAGTAGGTGGGTTTAAAATGTTGACTGCCTATTGTTTCAGCCACGATAGGTGTCTAAGCTCCCTAAACAGATCTCTGATGACTGCTCAGCAATGACAAGTCTCAGGCAAGTACTTTTGGCATGATTATACTCAGATATTGACTCTTAGCAGGACAAAAGCCACCAGTTTTAAGTTTTGCACAGGCTATGAATCTGTAGCTGTCAGTTTACAAAACACAGTTACAAAACCTCCACCAAAAAAAAAGTACCTTTACAAATAGCTTGCTTGGAAAGGAAGGTGAAATCTGAACAACTTACATAGGTGCAGCAGTACCACCCAGAGGCCACTGGCATACTGGGCGCTGCACAAGCAGAAGGAGTTAATTCCAATCCCAAAGAGCTCAGAGACTGGAAAGGCAAAGGAGATACTAAGGCTTAGAAGAGATCATCATATGAAGACATTTCTAGTACTCTTGGATGAAAACCCCCCAACTTCCACTCCCTCACCTCCTACTCCAAATCTGAGTGCAGGCGAGTCCTCTAACCTTGCTAGAAAGGAGTGCAGCATTAACAGAGGGAAAAGGAGGATAATTCAAACTGCTTTTGATTATGAATTATGCTACTCAGAGAAGATGGAGACATTCCAGTGTCTGTCTCTGCTCCCAGGACTGTCTCTATGGTTTCTGTTCATCAGTCGTTCCTGAGGGTCAATAGACACAAAGTGAATTATGCAGGCAGCGCAGCTATCCTGCGGGTCATGGGCCAGAAGGATCCACCCTGTACAGGTCAGGGAACACGTCAAAAACATTCATGGGAACATCTAGTTTATTCCACACACCAGCCTGTTCCACTGTATTACACGACTTGGTTAAATCATAGGAATGTTGCAGAAGAAATTGAACTTGGCCCTCCCACTTTCTAAGCCAGTGATCTGTTCAGAGGAGAACACCATCTCCGTATTTTTAAAAGTTGGTAGTTATCAGGAGTTTTTTGAGGGGATCTGGTCTTAGCAGTGTGTGGCAAACATGTTTTGAGAATATCTGTTTCTAAATCCCTGTTTTACTGATGCAGAAATTAGAGCTGAGTTGCTCAGACCAAGGTAAGCACAAAGTGGGACGGTAGGTCTTTGCAATCAAAGAAAGAATATCTCATATGTTTAAAACCTCAGTGATTTTGCATCTGTTAACCAGCTAGACAGGGATAATTTCAGGCTTCGTCATATCCAACCTAGCTAAGCATTAAGAGTCTTTATCTTTTGTCTTTATGGAATGATGGATGTCTCTGCTTTTCTGCTGCTCTGAAGAAAACCAAGGTGTTTTGGTGCAGAAGAAGGGAGAGGTGGGTACAGTTCTCCATTGTAGTCTGGTACCAACTTGACTGGAAGCTAAAACCACCTCCTAGAGTAAGAGAATGGCTACAGTGAGTGGCATGCAATATGATCAGAATGCAAAACCACCCAGGAAAGTGCATACTTTTCATTGTAAACAACAGGATTACGTTAAAACATGAAGGAAAGCAAGCAGAGCAGCAGAGTACTGACCTATATGTGTTCTGAGTAAATAAACTGAGCGCATGAAACTATCCAAACATGACATGCATCTCCATACCAAGGAGCAGAGCTGACCTACTGAATAAAAGCAAGGCGCCTCTGGTGTTGACCAGTTCTTTACAAGCCTAGCTAAGGAGGCTTTACAAAGTAACAGAGAGCGAGTCTTGCCAAACTCTGGGCCGTTTGTTTCAAGAGGACGAGGATGACAGAGCAATGTTGAATACCTTTGTCACCTTGTATCAAGCACTGCAAGGGAGGGGATGCTCAGGCTGAGGGTACTGTAAGAACCTACACAGCATATGACAGAATGTATTAACACAGCAAAGCTGTTCCTGTGACATTCCTTGTTCTTGTAAATATCAGTAGCTTTGAAGTCATCTACATATTTAAATGCATCAATATGTATTATATGCATTATTTTACTCCTTTCCTTTTATTCCTTGATTCTCCCCCTTGTAGAGCTATGCCCCAGCTTTGTGAAATAAAGTATCCATTACGCACTGAAAAAATGGGCCTGATGAATCACAAAACCCCACATAATTTAGTACATCATCTTTCCATACAGTGTTTCAGTCTAATTTAATGCATTATTGAAGATAACGCGTTCATTAAAACAGCTGCCAGCAAACTGTTCATTTGGATTGTTTCATGGCAGTGCTAGTCAAAGACAACCAAACCACCACATGCTAATGATATGCAAAAAGGAGAAAAAACAATTGAGTTTTAATACGTTGGTACTGAGATGTTAATATGATTTTTTTTAATGAGTACTGCCATGCAGGCTTTTATATGGTAAATATCAAGCATCACAAAACCGGTGTTTCTTTTCAGCAAACTTACAACATATAATAAAAAATAACAAAAAAACACATGGCAAAATTACCGGGGCTGTTCAGCAAGGATGAATTAATGAGCACGGAATTATTATTTATTGTTTCTTATTGCTACTTCTCTGTCAGTGAGCATTTAAGTAGCAGATATTTGGATCCAGAGTTTGCTCCTAGTCTCTAGTGGAGTGGACTAGTGTTGTCTCTCATCTCAAACACTGGCAAGCTCTGCACTCTAATGTGCTTGCTCAAATGAATATCTAACACTTTCCATTGTAAATGGGCCTTAGCAATAACCGTTGGCCCCTGAACAGGACCAAATTTGTGACCCCAACATTAACGTGTCACCATTAGTTTTTTCCACCTGTTGGGGAGTCTCATTGTCTCCTGGTGAAGCACAGGGTAACAACAACACGTACAGTTTAACTAGAATATGTTATAAACAAGAGAAACACACCAGAAAAAAATATCTATAATAACCAGTTTATTAAAGCTACTGCCATTAATTCATAAGAAAATTTCATAAAATTAACAAAACAAACTATCTACTGTTTCATGGCTCCTTTGCATATCAGTCAGAACATCCTTTAAGCCAGGCAATACAGATTACATTATTCAGCTGCAGGCCCAGTAGTTTAAATAACACAGACATCCATACCTCCTGTCTCCACTACTGAATGTGCAGAGAAGGAAAGAAAGTTGGCTGGGAACAGTCATTCAACAGTTTAATAGTAATCTATGGCTTTGGCACTTTTCACCCTTCTAAGCTCTTGCTCGGGACCATCAGCCCCCACTCTAACTTTGTCATGGTTATATCCAAGAAGTCCTTTTAAGATGAGATGTAAGGGAGAAAATCAGTTCTGACTAACCATGATCCAAAACATCTCGTGTCAGAAACTAGTGGTCAACACCTTTGTCCAGTAAACTACTGAACTATTTAATATTTTTAGTGAATAAGGCAGGTAACTATTGAGTGTTGTAGAAACTCTTGAACTCTTCCTTCTGTTTCTATACCTCAGTACACATACACTGTCCAAAAGGAAAAGAAGATGCTTTCACTGTAGTCTCGAAGGAAGGAGCTTATCTGGCCAAGCGTAGATGCCTGGAAATCTGAGCTATTCACGCTGGGTTCCTTTGCAAACCGTGGAAAGTAAGATGTACATTCAGATCATGGTTAACATCATGGTGAAATAGGTGCTTGCAATGTGACTAGTTGAATCACTTCCTAAAAATGTCTACTTCTCTATATGACTATAAAGACAGAATAGATCAGGTAACTTAGAAGTACATGTCTACACTGTAGATGTGTAAATTTAGGTGAGATGAATCCATTCAAGATGTCTAGATAGCCAACTCAATAAAGTAGGAAAGATAAATAAAACACCATAATGTCATGCAAAGTATGTATTTCAAGATTTCATGGCAACTATTAAGTGTGCACTTCTTAAAAAAATGGTAATACAATAGTTGCAAGAAATATAAACATGGGGTGGGATATTTCTAATTAAAACTCTCTAATAATTTTTGAGTAGAATCCCTCTGCAGCGGTAGAGGTGCATTTTCCAAAGATTATTTGTTCTATCTTAAAGCTGTAATTTAAGTTACTTGAGAAGAATCTTCCTCTGGAGATTGAAGCCTCTCCTCAAAGATACAGAGTGAACACACCTCACTCTGTGTGAAAACAGTAGTTTAAACCAAATAGCTGACTTTTGAATGAGTAATCTTTGATGAGATTTATCCCATTCATGCTACATAAACATAAAAGATCTTTATATAACAGAGTATGTGTTTTCAGTGAAGAGAATTACAGCCCCTTCAAAACATATGTGTAAGTATGTCCTGCTATATAGAAGATTTCAATACATTTTGTTAGTTTTGCATATAGTTTAACAGTTTCACAGATCTGATGAATATACCAAACAATATCTTGAAACTCCTCTTGAAAGTAAGTCCTCTGGGAACCATGCAGTAGGACTGCATTTAGAGCATTTGTACCCAGCAATAAAAATCAGTAGTTTTCCATAGTAGGTGAATTAACAGGCCAATACACTTAACTAAACCCTAGGGAAACTTCTTTTATCATGTGTCCTGTGCGTCAGAATTAGTAGATCCATTTTTCTGCAAGAGAGAAAAGATTGATCAGAAATGCCAAGCAAATTAGTAATCTCTAAATGTCACACAAGAAAACTCCAATTTCTTTTTTTAGAAAATCTACTGAAATCTGACTGTTCCATCTTGTCATTTGCTGAAATACAGTATGTCAATATATAATGCTTAATATACAGGCCCTTGTTATGTCTTTCTAGAATTTTATAACTGTCAGAATGCCTTATTAATTTTACGATCTGATTAATTGCAGAATTCACTCTTCCCTTCAAATTTTGCACAGGCATAATAAGACCAAGTATTTTAACAAAACAAATTGATTAATATAACTGTAGTTAACATCTTATCTCAGAAGTACCTAGATGAACCTCGGCTTATTGGAACTTTTCATCTACATTTCCATTTCTCTTTATCTGGAACAGAGTTACTGACTCATAGTATTGTGAATTAATAATTGCTGTGAACAGAGAGGACTTAAAATCAAGCAACTTCTAGAAAAATTAATAAAAGAAAAGCTTCTTTCTTCACTCCTTGCACATTTGTTTGCTCACTATGCTCTTCACAAAGGTAGGAATGGTACTCACAGTATAATATTTTCATCACAATTTAGTAGATTTTGCATCATTTTCTCTATTGGACACAGTTACTCCATTAGGTGATAACACCTCCTAACCCTGACTTATTAATTTCAATAGAACAACCTGATCCTCAGATGGCCTTGCAATTTATTCTTGTCACTTTCAGGGCAAGATGCCATTGCCTCTCCATAGGTGCCTCCATTGAGTGCACAGGTAGCACTCAAGAGATTATAATGAGACATTAAGAGATATCCCTCACAGGTACCAAATAATTATTGTGTCTAGAACATTGGTTGGGTATCATCCTAAGCAACCCAGTCTTACTGAATGAAATTATTTGAAAAGAACTAAGTATACAGAAATGGGCAATAGCTGTGTTGTAATATATTGAAGTTATTTGAATAAAATTCTCTACATTGTTTTTCTTATGTTTGTTGTAATATATCTTGCATCTTACCTTTAACTTTGGAATAGCAAGGCTCACAGTGCACAGTTTGCCTGTAAATCCAAATGCTGTCTCCTGCTCTCAAGTCTTCCAGAGGTCTTTTACATACTTCACACTTTAACACACAAATAAAAGTAACACGAAAAATTAAAATTAAACCCTTCTCTAATACTCATTTCCAGCATGCTGTCTTTTAGGGAATAAGCAACCCCAGACCAGAGTAAGGGTTATGAGTACTGCAATATCATCAAATCTGAACTCTGAAAGAGTAATTTTAATTAGCAGTAAATTAGACATCTGAATATCTCACCTTTAGACATCTAAAAATCAAATATCTAAGTCTCAATTGGTTCCCTAGGTTCTCATTACACTTGCAAAGCCTTTCCTTCCCCCAGACATCTCCAAACGGTACTTTCTCTGTTTTAGTTTAGAAATTTATTCTAAAATAAGATGCATCACCCTTTTGAGATCCTTTTGTTTCTTCATTGAGTAAAGGAAGCATAATCAGACTTGATCAACCAACACGGAACAGATCTTAATGAATCTAAACCTGTTTATGTCAAAATATTTTATGATACTTTAGCTTAACCATTAACTATGTCTCCCATTATTGCAGAATCTGTACACTGCTTTCACAAGTGTCTCAAAAAGCTAGTTTTTGAGATAGAGAAGCATCACCCATGTTTCATATATGAAAATACACAGATACACGCAGAGGCTGACTTCCCAAGATCACAAGGAAAGCCTACAGTGAATCAAGGGGCAAAGTAATTCCATCTATAAACCAGAATCTTGAGACCCAGATCATTCTTTTTTTCTTTCAATCTAATAAAAGAAAAGCAAATTGATGTTTCTTTTGATATTTTGTATGCTGATAAGTGAAAATCAATGTTACTTTTACAGTGCAATTCAATAACCACATTGCCAGCCATCCCAGACAGGCTGTAAGCCTTTCCATAATTTTCATGATGGCTGTCTATTCAGATAAATCTGGACTGAAATTCTTTATTGTAATTAAAAATTAATGGACTTACACAGAACATCCCGTTTGCAGCTAAATGAATAAAGGAATTGTGTGATGTCAACACCATGGACTCAAAGGCAATGTGAATGGTTAGATCCAGGATCCAGACAATATGCAGTTGCTTCATGTTACATGTGCTCACTAGGGCTGGTAGGAAGTTGCAGCTGAGCACTCAGTATTGATTAGTATAACATGTTAGAGTACTAGAGGCTTTTTCTTCTTCAGTTTTACAGAACTTTTTTTTTCTATAACTTTTCTACATAAGCTGTTAGTATTAAGGCACTGTTAAAAGAATCTACTTTCTTCATTCATGTTATGTTTCCTTGTATAAATCAGCAAACGGATGGGCATGTTTTCAAAGCTTTGAGCGCTAAGCTTAGCTAGTATTTTTACATGGAGAAAAAACCCTTACAATTTAGATTATTTACTCACTGAGCTTTTGGTATATACCTTTACAAGGAAATAAAGACCTTATACCGCTGTCAGCCACATACAAATCTCTAATGGATACAGGGTATTTGTAAGGAGCTAAATGAATATTAATTATGAGAAATTACACTACTTAGCTAAATCCATATCTACAAGCATGAACCACAGACCTACATTAGTTGTTTAATTTTTTGCCAATGATTTCATAAATGTGTAGTTATACAAAACTTAAGCTGAATTTTGCTGACTAGACAAGTCCCTGCCTGGGAATAGGTAGAAAAAGAATATAATTTAAAAAATAAGCTTAAACATTTAACAGCTAATTCAGCCAATACCAGCACGTTAACACTCCAAACTGCATAAAAAGCCCATTCCTCTTTATGTGGGTTGATCTATCGAAAAAGAATGGAAGCAAACCACAGCTGGTATTTACTTGCACTGCTTGCATTGACAGGGTATTGCAAAGTGATTTCCACGGAAGAGATGGCATTTTTAGTGCTTGCAATGCTCAGAAAGTCTGTATGAGAAAAAAAGTCTATGTAACTTCACACATGTTAAGTACAACCTTACTGCTGCATTCTGCTCTGGGTTACTTCTCATGCAGTAACTAGGTAAAAGAACTGCTGTCAGAAGCAGAAGTAAAAGCTATGCAAGACTGGGCAGAAAAATGAGCTATGCTAATGCGGTGGTTTTGTCAAGTATTGTTTGTTAGAACAACAAACTCTGTGTGCGGATGCAAGCAGAATTAAGACAAATGAAGCAGAAAGACAACAGGCTAGAGAGCTGAGCTCTGGTAGGCGTACCGTGAGAAAAGTTTAAGAGCAAATTTTAGGCTGAGGCTTTGGAGTGTCAAGCAAAAAAAAAAAAAAAAAAATTATTCTGTGCTCTCATTCTTCTTGGAAACAAGCAAAAAGTTACACATTACATAATTTTTAATAATGAAGGCTGAGGCAAACAGATATCCAGTTTAAAAGCTGTTTTATCCTACAGCAGAAACTGTCCAAAGGACCCAAATTTTAACCAAATCTTTGATGCCAGTAGGTAAAATGATTTCACCTCTATGGCTTAAATATATCTTACTAATGGCTTTGAGTGTAGCTTCTGCACAAGCCATAGTTTTAGATTTCATTTAATCCTGAACATCTACAGAACCTCATAAAAAAAGAAATGGAGTAAAATGGTGCAGTTTGAAGACAGTGTGAGTAGGATACAATTCACTACGTCAGACTGGAAGCATGTGTAACTGAAGGCCTATAAATGTGTAGGACATGCAGGATGTGTTCCACTGCGTCCTTTATTCCCATGTTTGCAAGAGAGAAGGAGAGGCAGGGGAGGGAGCATAGAGGAAGAGAGATTGGAAAAGAGGAAGCGATTTTGTAGGTCCGGGAGTGAAAGACTAGTATTTCCTGTGGTTGTTTTCTGCTCCAGTGTGGAAGGCTTCCCATGTGGAGAAGGCCTAAGGCTGAAATATTCTCTTATTATACATGTAATATAATACAGGTATTACATTCAAATTATATTTCTTAGTAGTAGGTGACATCTTCTTACCTTGAAGCAAGTCGAATGACAGCAAATTTGCAAGGCATCTAAGATCATTTTGGCATCTATGCCCAAGGGCTTCCTGCAGTATGTACATATATCTTTTCCAATTATACTCCTGTGTATATAATACAACATCAGCTGTCAGAAAAAGAGCTACCATTGAGATCTCAAGGAGAAAATCGGTAAGCTTAGTGCACTACATGGGAAAGACATTTGTATACTATAAAATGGCCTAAAATGGGAAAATGCCATGTGTGTATTCCCCTCCATTCTAGTTGACAGGTGTAATATACATGCTTCCGTGATGGGCGAATTGCTGAGTGGCAATAATCGTCAAGTAGCAAAAATACCTTGATAGAAAGAATGGTCTCAAACAGCAATGAGACTGTATTAAGCTGCTGAATGTCTGGGATCACGTATACTAAATTGGGATGAGGTGGACTGTAATGATTTTAATGTTTTAATCACAAAAGAATATTACTTGTTGAACTGAAACTGCCATCATTTGATCAGTCTGATAGAATTCTCCTCTATGTTGCAGAGTTGCCTGAAAACATTTTTCATTTTTTGTACTGCAGAGAGAAGTCCCACCCTCACAGAATTATAGTGAACACATGTGTAGAACAGCTCACCTGGCATTCACAACAATGGTATTTTTGAAAAATTTCTTGGCTGTTTTTGCATTCTTATGTGACATCAGTCTAGATACTGCTGTTTCTCTAGATACACCTAGAGTGTATGTTGGTGTATATTGTGTATAGAGTGTATGTTGGTGTTGGTTTTGCACTACAAAATCAACTGATCTTGCTCCTTTCCACTCAATGATAAACCATTGTACTAATATTTAATCATTTCCGGAGTTCCTTAAACTTGCATTGGAAAGAATACAAGTTTTTCTGATTCAGTATTTCTGAGTAATGGGTCTATCCAAATTACCTGTACTGAGAATAGTGGGCACATTTTATTTTTCTTTTCCCCCATGAGGTAAGATACTACTGATTGAGCAAATAATATCCTTATTATATTTGGGAATATCTTAACTGGTGTGAAAGCATGGAGTTTAACAGCATTATTATGTGAACCTTCCTCTTCCTCCACATCTGTACATTCTCAGAAAAGAAGGAAATTTTGCAGAGTAAGCAGCTGCCCAAGGTAGAAACCCACGGCTTCACAATGCCAACTCTGTCACTTAAGGCATTGGCTATTGTTTCTCTAAATGTCAGCAGTGACAAGACTAACATAATATTAGGCTGCTGAACTGTGATAATTATTTGATGGCAGGATCCCACTGAAAGGGAGCTCTGTATGAAAAGCTGTCTGACAAGCCTAATGGTGACTTCCTCTGCTTGCTTTTGTCTGAATACTTGAACGCTTATGCAAAATGCCTGTGTCCTTTGATACTCTACAATGTTATTAATGTGTACTTACCGATCAGAAGTAGAGTAAACAGTTTTGATAGTATTTCCAGTTATATTTTCTTCATAGGCACCATATGATGATTTGCTGTGAAGCAGTGAGTGCATAGCAGTCACTAAACGGTACTTTTTGTTTTTAAAGGTTTCACCACACCGATGATAATATGCAAACTAATGTAACATGCTTGTAACAAAATCGTCATACTTAGTGATGAGGTTTTTTTCTTTTTTTCACAACCATCAAGAAAAATATATCGGATTAAAAAAAGCATAAATTAGAAATATAGCGTCTTTAGACTGTGTTCTGTTGTTGAATAATTCTTCTTCAGCATTTAAAGATTAAATCCACAATCCCATTGAGCAAAATCTACATGATGGTATTGAGTTTGGCGGTGCTGATATCCCAGCCTGAGCGCTGCATATCAGTAACACTGTGCCTTTTATTCCTTTCTTCCCCCTTCTTTCACTAGTCCTCAAAGAGCTGTCAAACAGCCAAATAAAATTACAGCATGTCCCTAGGAGTAGAGTGAGGGTCTTTATAATAAAGGCTGTTCAACGAGTGATCTGTGTTCACTACAATAACTGTATTGTTCTTTGTATCAGAGTAGGAAGGAATATACCAAATTTAACTATCTGGGAAGTTAAATCTTCCTTTTTTAACAGTCCCAGTTCTAGTTGCTTAACAGTCAGTCCATGCAAACAGTTTTGTTTGCATGGAAGGGATGAGCATATCTGTGACAGCTGAAGAAGTCATCTTGCCATACATGTTTTGAACATTTCTAAACAGATTTAATTATCCTTCCTATTCCTCCAGAAATTCATAAGGTGTATGGGAATTATGACAAGTTTCGTATCACTCTTGAATAACGTTTAGCAGTGTCAGGAACAATTTTTTATAATTGTGTGTTTGCAGAACAGTCTTTTTTTAAAGGAAAATGTAACAGACTGATAACGTGCATGTGTAAGGTGTTACACAGCCCAGATAAATACACTTTTCTATGTACCTCTTTTGTAATGCATGTATGCTGTATTTGATTTCCATACAACACCAGAAATGTATTAAAATTGCAGTTACTGAGAAGCTCAAATGATGTATGTTTTGGTTACATTTCATAGAATATAACAATATGCTTGTTATAGAATAGTAATGTAGCAAACCTGGGTTTGCTCACCACAAGGAAAATATCTATCTCCTCAAGTGAACACCCAGCGCTGTATTTACATTTCAGGCAAGATGAAAGTAAGCTTACTAAGCAGAAAAGCAAACTGAAGCTAAGTGATCACCTTTTGAAAGAGTTTTCCTGCTATTTTTCCATGAAGTACGAGACTGTGACTGCTATTTTCCCTATTAGTAAGGCTCAGTAGAAGATTTCTATTTGTCCTCTCCCTTCCGAGTCATCAGCCTTGAATCAAGCAGTTCATGACCACTATACAGCAATACACACCCTATATATAGGACCGTGTCTTTAAACATTAATACCTAATTAAACCACATAGATGGGTGGAGGTTGGTACTGAAGAGAGGTTTTCCTAATCCAAAACCAGCCTTTCATTCAAGAATTATGTATTATAGTTTTTAAAACATATTTCTTGAAAATACATTTTGATGGTGAAGAAAAATGTATTGTTTCCTTTATTTCAATGATTTCCACTTACCAACAGACCTAGTGTTTAGTTCTATTAAATATCCCTTCACCTCCTTTTGCACTCAGGTCTCTAATATGTGTGTTTGTAGAGACAGAAAACAGATAGAGCACGAGTATTGCAAGAGAAATGGTTTTTAAGATACTTTGTACCTGGTCAAAAAGTTGGAAACCCACGCTACGTTTTCAGTGATTGGGATAAGAGATGATACATGGGTTTGGATTCATCCCATATGGATAGTTTTAGGAACTTAACAAAATGCTTAAGCGAAGAGTGTAATGTTTTCCTTACAGCCTCAGAAAAAAAATATGCTCCCTGAAACCATGGTGTTATCTAACATACAGGAAATACCTTTCCTCTAGTGATTATACAGAGAATTCTGACTTAAATGCTCTCCTAAACTTCAGCTACATCTCTAGGGTATGTCTGGTGCTTCCCACTCTGAGCACTAGAACTGTGCTGTGTGGGCTTCTATGTGTGCGGTCCTGGAAGCCGAACTTGGAAGCGGGCTGGCATAATTCCTGATACCACTGTGAGGTTTCTAAACATCCCTGAGATTTCTCGCAGAAAGATGGTTTCTCTTAATATTTTGCAAGAAATGGCACTTTAGACATTATAGATCTCAATTCATTGTCCACAGTACCTGGTCTGTCTTTCACTGTCGCTGGAGTAGTTTGTTTCTAGGAGATTAATTGGAGCCCTTGGAGAATTTTCATGTGCTTGCTCAGTTATGCTGAAAAAAAAAAAAAAAAAAAAAAAAAAAAAAAAAAAAAAAAAAAAAAAAAAAAAAACAAAAAACCAAAAACCAAACAAACTGAAAAAACACACACAACAAACAATCACTTTTTAGAAGTCATTTTCAGCCACACAGCTTTCAGTTTCACTGAGAGCTATAAATGTAGAAGCTTGGCTAGAAACAGTACATAAAAGAAATTTACCTTTTCCTTCCTGTTGCTGAATTGTTCCTTAAAAAAAATAATGGAATTACTGACCTATAATTTTAAGTCCTCTAGTTTATGCTGGTAGATATATTCATATCAGAAACTTCATCTAACTTTAACTGAACTCTAGTTTCCTCGAAGTGCCCAATGAGGTTTTCAGCTGTGCAGTAATGGTTGACAGCATTCTGTGTTTTCTTGGTAGTATCCTATAACGTTTTATTCTTTGTTTTGTTCTATTTTAGTTCAAATTTTTTTTTTTTTTTTTTTTTTTTTTTTTTTTTTTTTTTTTTTTTTTTTTTTTTTTTTTTTTTGGATATACTTCAGTTATGTCTTTATTAGAAATGACCAGATAAACAGATACACAGGCTCTTGTTTTAAAAAGCAGGATTAAATTCAAGCAAAAGAAACCTTGTCCCCTGCAGTTTTCCCTGCCACAAACATGACATGCAATCAAACATAAAAATAAACCTTGTCAGACAAATTATAGGATTTAAGGAATAAGTACTAGAAATGTTTTTCATGATTTTAGAAAGCAGATCAGGCAAAGACCACTCTTGTTGGGTTCTGCCAAAGGTTATATTCTGAAACAATGCGATGATTATAAGCCTTCACTCTGGATGTTTGGGCTGCAGCTTGATTTATTTCAGTGAACTTGCTAAGGCCTGAAGCTCCACAAAATGAACCTTGCTCAGTGCTGATCACTGCTTTATATGCGTAGCATGACGCGTGAAGCAGCACCCTCTATTGTGCTTGACTCCTAATCTGGCAGCCCCCCTTTCAGAACTAAAAGAGAAACTGATTCTGTATATGCTTCTCTGGTCAGACTGTCAAATGGGACTGTTAGGATAAGAATATTTTATATTAAAAAACAGATAAACTGTTTATGTAAACAGATAGCTAAGTTCTTAATTTAGGTATAAAACTAAATGGGAGATACGAAAAGATACCTTCAGAATGGTACCTAAAATAGTAACCTCACTTTAATTGACCAAAGTGGATCTTAGTGTTTGCAGATAATGATGATACCTAGCAGCAGTGAAACTTTTAAACTATGAATGCATTTACTTATACTTCTTTGAAATGCTAACCGTTCACAAAACACCTAGTTAAGAACAAAAATGCTTATGAGGATCTTGTCAACAGGCATCTCCATTCACTACAACAGATAGATAGCATGTTTGCGTCATTGCTTATTATCAAAATATATGCACCTTTATCGTTATATTTGGTTAATCAGGCACATTTCAGAAATAATACAGGTGTCTTATTCAAGTTATCCAAATTCTGCTTGCTTGTATTAGGAATTCACATTTTCTGGTATCACACTAAAGAGCTACAACTCTTCATATTGGCTTTTTAAATTTTAGAGAGATCTCTGAATTGAGTCTTACCGCTTTTTATTTTGGTCATCAGCAGACTTCACTTCAGTGTGACCACCAAGGTCCTCATCTCTGTGAAAGTGAAAAAGACCTCAGAACTAATAAAATTATTTGATTAAACTTAAACATATTAAATGAATTAAATGGGTTGAATTATTTATGTTGAAGAAGAAAAAAATTATATGTATTTCACAAGGAAGATTCCTGACTATACTGAGTATGAGTCAATCGTTTCACATCATAAGTGCTTAATTAGTTATGAAGTAACTATTATCTGTTCAAACTTCAATATTTTTTAGTTTCTCTCCAGTGTGACACTACAGAAGAACGACAAACTACTCAAAAATGCTAAATTCATTGTAGTATTGTAGGATAATTCAGGTTGGAACTCAGGAACCTTGAGAGGTCTTCAGTCCAACCTCATGCACAAACCAGGGGCAGCTCTGAGGTCAGACCGGCTTGCTCAGGACGTTTTTTAGCTGGGTCTTGCAAACCTCCAGGTACAGAGATTGCACAAATTCTTCAGGCAACCTGCTCCACTGATGAACAGTCCTTACGTCCAGTCTGAATCTCTCTCGTTTCGATTTATGACAGCTGTGTCACTTTGTGTGGCTATGCTGCAGGTGAAGGGCCTGCCTACATTTTCTAAACAGACTATGGCTCTGTGATTTTAACTTGATAGCATGGTTTTATCCAGTACAGGCATCAGTACCATGAGATACGCAAATGGCTGCCAAAGGTGTTATTTGCTTTGTCGTTATATCCAGCCCAGATTCAACTAACAACTGCTGTTATCTAGGGTTGTACACAATCTCTAGAACCATGCTTTCAGATCACAGGATACCTGGTGAAAAATGCAGGTTTAAGCCATTCTTCATGGATCACTGCCCTTGCTGACTGAAGTGCTTTGTGATGCTCTTTTGAGGGCCTATCATCCATGAGTTCTACAACATTTTGTTTAATACCCCTTCTCTAAATATATTAAAATATTTCTTTAATAGTTTTATTGAGGAAGCATATAAGGCATGTATGGAAGCTTGCCATAGATATTGTTCAGCTGATAGTGCACATGCCAGTTAATTAATCTGTATTTTTATATTCATCATTCTGTATAAGGAATGCTACTTATTAATCTGTAAACATTTTACAGATTTGCGACATTACCTTTTCTGACATTCTTAGAGTTACAAAATAATCACTGCATTAGAAAAGCAGAGCCTGAGAAGCTTTGGAGACTTACTCCTTGTCGCTTGTGAAAGAACTTGAATTCACTTTGATGAGGTTATCAAGATCTTGGTTCCTTTAGAGACAGAATAAAAACCAGATCAAATCACTATTAGTATAGCCAGCTGTCAATTAGCCAAATTAAATACTCACTTAAAAAGAAATTATAATTAACACGGTCTTTTGAAAGTAAAAATTAAACAGACGAAAATTTCTAATTCGAAGTAATTCAATAGTAATTCAAAGATACTTATTGGCACAGCCATTTGCCCTCCCATATGCACATATGCACACACTCTTCCTGGAATAAGAGGACCAAATTATGTTTTGGAAACAACAAGTTATACCTAATACTTATGTCAAAAAGGGTAAT
>NW_010429776.1:3359-5492 GCF_000710305.1 Buceros rhinoceros silvestris | reverse complement strand
AACATGCATCATGGACATCTTCAAAGAGTGCCTGACCTCTAATATGCTATGATATAACAAAAATCTTTACCAGATAATACAATCAGCCAAGAATTCCTGATAGGCGCATGAACAATTTCTTACCTAAAAAGTAGTTATGGACTAAGTCCTTCTGGCTAAATCAGTCAAAAAGTCCATTAGTCTATTTGATACGCTATCTAGACAAACTCCTTCCCAATTAAACTCCCCCTTCTCACAAGAAATTCCATGTTTAAACTGAGGGTTGCTGAGAACTAATTATATCCACTGATTTTTGAATTTCTGTAAAAGACCCAAAATGTGATTTACTATTATTATCTGACGAAAGGAAAAATAAATTCTTCCTTGAATTAGACCGTTGGATAATTTAATTTTCTTTTTTATTCAATATACTAACACTAAACATATATATTAACATAACTATTAAAAATAGAAATGTAAAACTATGTCTTTTATGCTCTTTGAGTGGAACATTTAGTAGTATCAAGTCAAAACATAGGGTGTTACTTTGACTGCCTTTATTTCCCTTCAAAGGGTTGCACTGGTGTTAACATTTCTGTAAAACACTTCATTTCTTTGAAGAAACATTTTCCAACTGCTAACTCCTCTACTGAAAAACTTTCAGCAACTTTACCTAAAAAGTTCCCATCCTACCTTAACTCACTACAAAAAATTGAAAGATTGACTCCTCAAAAGAAAGTGATGGGAAAAGAGCGGTGCCCATGATGGTGGGACAGTGACTCTGCTGCAGGACCTGTTCTATAATCCCGTAGTCAACAATGTTTCATGTATCTTGTTACTGACATCTCATTCTGAACAGTTCTGTCACAAAACTCAGTGAAAGATGAAGACAGCCTTCTCAGATTCTTTCTTGGTCACGTTTGTCAGCTTCGGGGTTCCCTCTGATGAGATTATCAAGATCTCCACTTATTTAGGAATGAAAAACATTCATTTCGATGCAAGGAAAGTCAACTGCCATGTAGCTGGAATTCCATGCCAGTCATTAGTAAATCTACATATTACAAATTCTCTTTATGTTATCACAGCTTCACACTTTTCAGAGTTTTCCTCCAGAAGCTGGAGTCTTCTCCAAAAATATCCTTAGAAATGGATGGCAAATGGCTTCTTTGTTATTTGCAGGTAGCAACACTAAAATGATAGCAAGCCTAGTAAGACCTTAGGCAGTTACTTTGTTAACTTATATTTTTGCATTTTTTATTATAAAAAAACCCTCCAGCTGTGCATGTGTCCGGCTTGAGTAAAAAATACAATTTATTATTATTATTATTATTATTCCCTCCTGCATTCTCCATTCCTTTAAGTCCTTAGAGGTGTTTAAAATACGCATCTCAAGTCTTCTGTACAGCCCACTGAAGATTTGCAATTGCAGCTACCTTAATTATGATCTTTATGTGCTATGCAACTCTCACGTATATAGCTTCACTATTGCGTATTCACCCAAAACATCGAAAGCAGGAGACTCGGGAGACTCCTGTCCGTTCTGACTGCAGTCACGGGATTATATGCAGTGTGCTCAACAGGGTTATCAGTAGCCTTCCTGCTTACTTCTGCTGACTTTGACAGCACGGAGCAGCAGAAAGGCTGTGACAGTAGCAAAGCTGTGCCCTGCGGGCCACTACACTCCTATGTCTGATTTTCAAAGGAATACAAGCATTAGGAGAACCAAATTCCAATATGCTTTTTATGAGACTTAGCTCAGGAAAACAGATACATTTGAAATTTTTACTCATGATAAAATATTGTATTCACTTTTTAAATAATTTTCAATTTAATATTTTTTAATAATTCCGGGGGGGAGGGGGTGTGTGTGTTCTTCTTTCAGAAGCAGATAAAATAATTGAAGACACCTTCCAACAAAAATAATTACTTACAATGCAAAATATGCTCCCACTACAAGGCCCAAATACTAGAACTTTTTGTGTTAATCTTTGTAAGAAATTTCAAAATATCTTAGTGTTTTTGTATCAAATGCTAACATAATTGAGTTACTAATGCTATAGAAATTGATTGTTGAACACTTGGAAGTTATATCACTTATCTACTTGGTTTAGGTGACAACATTTTTCTGTCAACAGGGAAGGAAGCAAGTACCTC
>NW_010429776.1:0-3261 GCF_000710305.1 Buceros rhinoceros silvestris | reverse complement strand
AGGAAAGATTCTGGCTTTCTTTTTAACTACGCAATCTTTTTAACTATTCACAGGAATTTTAACACTCTTCTCAGCTAACTTCAGATTGGCTTTGCCTTAAATTGCTCTGTTCGCTTTGCACAGAGTTCTCAAACAAAAGAAAGGAGTTATCTAAAATAGTCTGACCTTGACCTACTCCCTAAAAATAATAAAAACAAAGATTTACAAACTTCTGGTAATTTAAGAATCATTCCTTCAGAATTGTATTTACTGGCCCATATTAATTTTAGGTGCAGCTCGAGGAATAGATGAGCTAGTTCCCTTCTGTAGACTTTAAATATCATGACTTTGCTGCCAATAGCATTCTTTCACTTCGTCATACATAAGTTTCAGTGCTTTGAGCATCCCAGTGCACTGACTGGCTCGTGAGGAAGGGATAGTAACAAAAGAAATAAAAGTCTGGGGTGCATGTGCACCCCTGGTCAACAAGCAGCCCGAGTTACAGAACACCAACACTGAAGAGTCCTAAGAAGGAACAGAAACAATTGCAGTGGTGGGTTACAACGCAGAAATGCATGCTGACTGATCTGTTCAGCTATGCTTTATGGTTACCAATGAACAGAATTTCTGTAAAACATAAATCTTAGAAAATATTAATTTATTGCACTGGTAACACTTCTCAAACTTTTGCCCTCATGAAACATCTGCTTGACATGACTACAGCAAGTAATCAGTGCTGACACCTTGCAAGTTCTTTGCCCTGAGGTGGCTGGCTAGTGCAAAGGGGCTGTCACAGGATATGCAACTTCAAGCTACTGGTTCAAGCATAGTTCAGGTTATTAGCAACTAAAGTTAAAGTTTGAGGGCTGGTATTTACAAAAGCATGAAACGTAAAGCAGGACAAGCTGCAGGACATAGTGGATAAGACAGAATTTATCTGATTAGGTTCCAGGCATACTTTTGCTGATATTTTTAATCTCTCATTGTCAGCAATGCTGCGTTTACTTTAGCAACAGCACAGAGTGGGCACCAGTGTTAATACCACCACACCACCTGGTCTCACATTAAAAATTAGAGCAGATGTGCAATACAGAGCCTAAACAGAATTTCAGTTTGAGTTTCATTTGTGAGGTGTCAGCATGCTAAAAATCAGCAATACAATTTATACCTTTTCTAATAGTTCTAAAAGAGATGTCATTAAAGTGGGGAAGAGACTAACCCACATATTCATATATTAGAGAAGCTCCTTGCATATCGGATTATCAGATGCAGTAAAAGGCTGTTGTAGAGAAGTCTTTCCAGTACAGATATAACTGTCATTTGAAAAAACAATGTCAATGCCCAAGACTGGATGAATTGAATCTATACTTCTTAAAGTTATATTTTTAAAAAATATAGATGATGATGGGGAATAGCAGCGTAAAACTTCTACACAAAGCGGTTTAGACAAACTTGGGGAAGTATCTTTCAAATATGGTAGGTGGCTTGTAATAGATGCTGACATTTTTCATAGGTCATTCCAAAGGGTGCCACCTCCAAGCACAGCATTTTCAGTGACAGCCACTAACATCACTGTGAACATTCTGCCTAGGGTGAGTATTTTTTGAAATGGATGAGAATGAGGTAGGTCAGGCAGCCTCCTAGGAGGAGAATATGTAGCTTGCTTGTAAATTCAAGAAGATGAAATATCTTAACACAGCCACGGGACATGGATGGAATTTTTTAGGAGCACCTAACTCAGGAAAACAAATATATATTTTTATATTCTGTATAAAAATAATGGAACAGCAGTAGAGAGGATTTTGTATCACATTTTGTACCAAAGCATCAAGTACTGAAAAAAAAAAAAAGTTATCAAATAAAAACATTAAGACTTAGACTAAGACCTAGGTGTCCTTGTTATCAGCACTGAAGTATGGAAGACAATTCTATTGATTTGTTTACTTTTCCCTTTGTAAGTGACCATCTTCAGAAAAAGGTCTCTTCTGCCTTTAACATCCCCTTGCAGAAAAATGCTTAAAGTAGCACTATGAATCTGCAAGAAAGACTCACTCTGAAGGGCAGAAAAGCCTGCGTGCAACTGGGCCTTGTGCTATATAAACTTGTTAACCATGAATTTTTCTGCTGCTAACTGCTATTTTGCCTCTAGCTGCCTACGTAAAATGGGATTAGAAATTTGACAACTAATGAAGAGAATCCAGTAGAATAAAAGGCTATCAAAGAAGATAAGTAAAGTAGGTTAAAAAAAGCTGTCAAGGAAGGCTGCATGCAAAATTTAAGGCTTAGTTTAACCAGACACTCCTATTCTGCCATATCTTGGACCTCTATGCCTCCCAGGCAAAAACAAAAAGGGAAGTTATTTAGAGCTTGTGTGACAAGCTCTCCAGAAATTAGCTAAATTTCAAAAGCTTAATAAGTGTGACCCTGAATCTATATCAGCGAATATTCCTTCATTTACAGAATAATTCGCTTTTTATCTCATTTTATTGATGTTAGGTATCTAATGTCTTTCTTGATTTAATGTATGAAAGACCAATGGGTATGTTGAATCAGTAATCTTTAAAAGTATAGAAATGAATGTATGATGTAATCACAAAGTATGGGTTTTTTTCCTTTTATGAGAAATTGAGTTGTTTATATTTTGCTTTGACTTTCATTCTGCCTTTGATTTTTAACTCAGTTCACTTGAGATAAAGATCTGATACTTTTCAGTCCTCCTGCTCTGTGAGGCGGTGAGTAATAGTTCTGTAATTCTGGTTTGACTGGTGACAAGTCAGATCACCATCAAAAAGGAAAACACTCATCCAGACATTCAAGCACAGCTAATAGTTTTTGGTTTGGTTTGGTTTTTTTAATCTTGAAAACATTTAGATAGAGTTTCCTATAGAAATAGGAAAAATGTGAACCATGCCTACATGTTTGGTGAAAGCAATAAAAACCTTTCTAATGAATGTATTTGAAAATTCTGCAGGCAATAAGAAAACAATCAACAAAAATAGATTTTTAGAAGTTTGATCAGATTTTCCTGACTGTTCTTATGCTGAGGCTAAATTGAAGGTAATCCTGGACATGTGTGGAAAAAAGACTGAGTAATGAAATTTTAAACAGACCCCAGCCATGCTCTTGAACCTCAAGTGTCAGCCAGGAGAGTACGTAACCACAACTCCCCAACCATTCAATGAATACTTACTTGACCTGTAAAAGTCTTGCTAAGCCCGTTTCCAGTGCCAGATGTTCCCTAATTCCTGACAGCATTCTTGCCTTTTTACTTAGAATTTGATC
>NW_010429775.1:16050-36850 GCF_000710305.1 Buceros rhinoceros silvestris | reverse complement strand
GGGGTATTTTCGTAACAGAGAGGCTAAGTCAGGAAATAGTGATTCGTTAGAGACTCAGTGGCGTAGTTGTAAATGCAAACCAGAAGACTCAGCTCTGTCCTTGTGATGCTGTTTGCACAGAACAACAGCATTCCAGAAAGGCCTGTTCTGGACTTCACAAGCAAAATGGAGCAGAGCACAGGTATGGGAATTCAAGCTCTGCTTCTTAGCACTGTGTGAAACCCGAAGGCTTCTATGCAGTGATCAACATTCAGTAGTCAGTCCTAGTCACAGCCATCGCTCACAAATGATAGGTTAGTTTTTCTTCTGAGATTTTAAAAGGATCAAAATCATACGTAATGCTCCCACATCGACTGGAGCTGAACATCAAATATCAGCGCAGGACCCTTTTGTCTATAGGTTTGCAATTCACTGCCTGTAGAAGGCTTCGCTAGTCTGGCAAGAATTTTCAGGGTGTGATGGAGATCAGTCACCTGACAGCCATCCACAGCCTACAACCCTGGCTGAAAATTAAGAGTGGGAGCATGAAACCAGCGTTTCTTAAATACCTTTTCTGGGGGGTCGTTACAGGCATGAGTTCATCTGAAGATGAGGTAACTGGTAGTTCAAAGCAATTTGAAGACAAACAGTGAGTATATGTGTGTACATATATATACACACTCATAACATACATATCAAAAAGGTTTTTAATATGATCAAAACCACCAGACAGGAAAAGTTGGGTTCCATTGCTTTCTTACATTGATATTTTTATTAAAATTTACTGCCTGTGCAACCACAGATTGGGATTAATCCCAGCTAACCACAGGCACTCGGTGCCAAACTATTTTGCTTCTATGATTACTGGGGAGAATGTGAGCACCTTAAACCAGTGTTTCATCCCTTAAAAGTCTAAGATAGATGCATGGATATAGGAGATGAATCCTAATCACAGCCTTACCACTTCAGCTCAGTTGTCATTAATGTCATTATCTTCTTCAGTAATTCTCCCAGAATGTGAAAATTCCAGGTTCCAAAATTTCTGAAATTTAAAACCAGGGTGTGATGTCCTCTGCTTTCTTCTGTATGGTGCCGTACACGGTCTTAGTGGTTACTGTCTCTATTAATAATATATATACTAACTTCCCTTTCCCCAGGGAGGTTTTTTTCTGTTTAATTTTACACCAGAATGATTTTGTGCTTTTTACATTTTTTCACTTGCTCTTTCCTTTTTTGGGCACCTTCATTTGAATCCAGACATCAGATAAGAAGTAGAAGTTGATCTCTGTTGACTGAAATCAATATATATTAACTAAGCAATTAAATATTGATGAGTTCAAAATCAATGCAGACATTAAGGAACAACCTTGCTATGCACAAAAAAAGAAGTGAAAACAGAAATTTTGCCCTGGTGTATGTGCATCTATTACTGAAATTCACTATATTTTTGTGCATTTAAAGGGAAAATTGGATCATTTATGCCTTACTAGGTATATTGATCATGTTCATATTTCTGTGTTGATGCATCTAACCTGGACTTCTTAACTGAATTAATGAGTCCCTTACTTTTCTAAATTAAAATAATGAAAATTCTAAAGAAGAAATGAAATTAGAACCATAGATAAAGAAAAAATCGGCACTTCTGTCAAGTCAGGAACAAATTTGATAAAGTTCACTGTTGTGAATTAGGAATGTATGAAGTATCATGACTGTAAAAATGTTTTTCCGGGACCTATTATTGACTATAACTCTTGAGCTGAAAGCATACAGATAGTTCCAGCTGGTTTCAGATAGTCAGGAAGTATGCTTCATGTGTGTAATAATGCTAAATATTTCACAATCGGCTTTACCGTTACTTTTTGATCTATTTTCTTTATTGATTTCCGTATATCCGTAATTTCTGGGACTTTACTTACTGGAAAATATACGATAATCATGAGTGAAACACAATTACGGGTAATGTGGCTCATGGGAAAATGTACATGGCAACATAAAAGTGATCAGAAACATAAGAAATTGGCAGAGCTAAAGGAAAATTAGAGTAAAGATAAATTCTAACCGTTCTGTCCACAATTTCCCGGTTCATCCAAGACAAGCACTTGCTATGACTCAGGGAAAAATGCATCAGTCCTCTTGCGTTTAGAACTTCACCCTTTCATTGGAATTAGCCCCCTTGCTTTGTAGAAAAGGTTTCACTTTTGTCAGGAACAGCACTTATGTAGAAATTACTATTCTACTCCTCTGGAAATTGCTTCAGTGGCAGTGGAATTACATGCCTTCACAAAACATTGAGTTCCCACATGCTCCCCAGTGCCTTGATGCCTTTTAGCAGCTGCACTCTCAGTGCCTTCCAGAAAACTTTGAACATCCTCCATCCACTCTGTTTCTCTAGACGATGAATCTGTTATCGCCCCTAAAGATACTTTGGGAGCAAAGTTGGACCTTCTCATTACTGCTGCTGCCTTCTGCTCTGTGCCAGGGTGCTCCTATATATCGAGGAACTCTCTCTTCTGTATTTTTCTGCTAAATAAGTCTTGGAGAGTGAATTTAAGCCCTAGAGCTTTATTGTAAAATCTGCTGCCTGTGTTTTGCACTGCTCCATTTAGCTTATTCCAAGGTAATAGCCTGGCAGGTTCAGTAGGCTGTTCATTTCAGGGACTGTTTGCATAAGGTTTTAGGAATATATTTGTACCAGGTCTTCCTGCCTTCCAGGAGTGTCCCAAAAGACTCTGCACACTCAGATCCCATAAAGAACACTTCCACCCAGTGGATGCTATATATATTCTCAATTTCAAGCAAAATCCCGCCAGTTAATATGCAAGGTTATGTATAGACCTCGTATTATTTCAGATGATTTGAACTGGGGATGAAAAAAAGAAACTAAGCTGGAACACAAAACAATAATTTTACCGTACAGCCACGGGAGGTCCAAAGGAGACACCAAATCAAGTACTATGTAGTATGGATGTGACGATTCTGTGCTGTCAGCAGAGGAGTCCGAATACAATCCCTTTCCTTGAAGCCTCTTTCTTCTATCCCGCCTAGGAACGCACTGTAGCAGGTCAGCTTGGCTAAACAAGGATTCCTGATGGAGTTCAAACATAAAAAAGGAAGCTCAAGTAGAAGCTTTGACAGGGGGTGGAAATGAGGACAGGCTACCAAGGAAGAAGTGTTTGCAGTGATTCTTTCAGTGATATATGCCAGGCCTTTGGGCTCCTTTGGCAACAACAAAGGTCAAGAGAAAATAATAATTCTATATCTTTCGGCTCTCTATTTCACGTATGTCCAGGTTTGGGCCCCCTCTACACATTCAGAGACCTGGACCAGAAGATGTACAAAAAGAGAAAGCTGGGTTTGTTCAGCCTGGAGAAAAGACTGAGGGTGGGGGCTTTTTACGGGGGGTGGGCATCTGATTGTTCTCTTCATCTACCTCAAGAGAATCATAAAGATAGAGCCAGACTCTTCTCAGTGGTGCATGCCGAAAAGGTGAGAGCCAACACCTACAAGTCGTAATAAAGGAAATTCTTACTAGGCACAAGGAAAAAAATATTCAGACTGCGTGTGACAAAGCCCACAGAGGCTGTGAAACCTCCATCTCTGAAAGTGTTCAAAACAGGTCTGGAGAAGGCCCTGAGCAGTCTAATTTGATTTCAAAGTTGTCCCTGCCTTGAAGAAGAGTTTGGACCATGATGTCTCCCCAGATCCCTCCCAACCTAATCTTTTCTCCTTCTGTTGTGTCTTGAGCTCACCTAAGCATCAACAAAGAAAACACACAGCTGCTTGCGCACTCTTATTGCCCTGTGGTGGGATGGGAGGAGAAAATACAACAGAAGTCTTGAGGGTCAAGACAAAGGATAAGAAGGACACACTTGCCAGTTATGGTCACAAAGAAACAAAATCAATTTAATTTAAACAAAACCACCACCAGTTCACCAGTTGAATGAGAGTAGGACAGTGATAAATACAACTGGATCTTAAATACACATTCCCCCATCCCCTCCTTTCTTCCTGGGCCCAGTTCTGTTGTCTTCTTCCCACTACTGGTATAGGGGGGCAGGGAATGGGGGTTGTGGTCAGTGCTGGTCCATTCCATGTTGTTCTGCTTCTCCTTTCTCCTCAGGGCAAAAACTCCTCACAGTCCTCCCTTGTGGCAACGTGGTGTCCCTCCCATGGGAGACAGTCCTTCACAAACTTCTCCAACTAGCGTGACTGAGGTCCTCCCAGCAACAAACCACCCCAGCGTAGCCTTCTCTCAGTCAGGGACTACTCTGAGAGCAGTCCTGTGCTCCAGCCTGGGGGTCTCCACAGGCTGCAGGTGGGATTCTCCTCCACTGTTGGTCTCTAAGGGCTGCAAGGGCTCTGCCTGTCACCTCACCACAGGCCAAAGGGGAATGGCTGCTCCATTGCGTCCCCCTCTCCTTCTTCCTCACTGGCCTTGCTGACTGCGTGATCATCTCACATCCCACTATTCTCCAAGAGAAAAGAGCTCTCAAGTAAAGGAACTTGCCCAACAGGTTTTCCCCTCTTCAATATTTTATTCTAGAGGTGTCGATTGGCTCGACCCTGGCCAGAAGCAGGTCCTACTTATAGCTGGGGAGGGCTTCTCAAAGCTTCTTGCAGGAGACTCACCAACAGTCCCCTCCCTTCTACCAAAACCCAATCAGACAAAAAAATCCAACACACATTCTATGTCACCCAGCTCCAGGTCAAGATACAAGTTCCTATCTACTATTTACCTACTTATATAAATTTACAGTTAGTGTCTTCCAGCTTGTGTTTGGGTGGTGTAAAAGAAGAATTAATCAGTCTCAAAAGGAGCAGGGACACAAGCCAGACTGGGAGAGAAGAAAAGGAATGCTTTGGTGCAAGAAACCTTGGACTTCTCCAATGAATGGAAACCTTATGAGTGAAGCTTAAGCTGTGGATCATGTAATTTGAATGACTTTTTGTTTACTCAATGGATATAAAAATGGAGAATCAGGGTAGGCGTTACTGGTATACTGACACATTACCGAAGAAGCTCCACTGCTCTAAGTTTTTGCTGGAGAAAAGGTCAGTAGTGGCCCAGGTATCTGGGAGCAAACAGAAAACAACGGCACCATTTTCAGTGTTTTAAAAAATGAATACTCTGGTTGGAAAAGAACAGGCAGGCAAGGCCTGGTACTATGAAGATTGTTGAGCAATCTTCATATCTGATGTTGAGCAATTGAGTGGGAATGGAGAAACCATGACATGAGTTAGCAGTAGCTGGAATAGGCCAGGCACAGAGTCAAGTTCAGGATGGGCAGCCTGAGAAGTGAAACCTAATATAAGCTTGTTAAGGGAGAAGATTGGAATGAGGATATGGAAGACATGAAAATGAGATAGTCAATCTTTATGAGAAAGGCTACATTTCTCACTCTGTATGAGAAATGGAGCACAGACCTGGTGAATATACCAATCTTCCACCATCAGCAGAAGTGTGTGAAACCTACTAGGAAGCATGTGTCTCATCCCTCTTCTACACTTCTTGATTCAGGTTATGTTTAAATTAAGCTATACATGTATACTCTGCAGCATAATGAGGAACTGTTTTTCTGTTTCTCAGGTTGGTGAGACCAAGTTGCCTCTACTGAGTGCCCGATTTTCCTTCCTGGGGAGACAAACGTGCAGGGACATGAGGGTGGGAAACCAGTGCATATCTGATGGATGGCAAAAATTTGGAGCAGGGATGTAGCCAAAGTTTTCAGCTGGGTGTGGGAGCTTGAAAGCCGTCTTACAGTTCATAATGGGCTGAAGGAACTACACCTCAAAGTACTGCTAGCAGCCACAAGTACCTCAGGCAACTGAAGTCTGCAGGGGAAAGTTCTAAGTGTCATTATTCCTATGTCTATGCAAGATGAACAAATTGAGGGAAGTAACAGCTATTCCTATTTCTTTTATAAAAGGTCACATTTGAACTTAAACAAGCTTACAGACCCTTCTGCATTTGCAAATTCTTATTCTCAAAGCCATACCTTGTCTGGAACACAGCCAGGAGGGGAAGGCAGCTTGCAGCAATATTAATGATGATGCCGACTTTATTAGAGGTTGAAGCGCCTCATGGTATTTCTGAAAAGATTGATATGATTTTTATTTCTGCTGCTGTGGATGCCCCAGGCATGTGCAAAGTATTGCAAAGTAACACTCGCTACTGCAGCATTTCCCAGTTTACAGGATTTGCCTCATCCCCTCCCACCTGAGGTGCTCAAGGGTTTCATGGAAACAACAAAGAATGGGAAACCTAAGGAGGAAATGTTACAGGGTGTGACATGGGAGGTCAGGGAGTGCTCACAATGGTTGGGAAGAGGCCCATGAATACTCGTATGTAGTTGGTCTGGGAGACATGAAGCAAAATAATTTTTTTCTTTCATTGCCAGTGGCCAGATCAAGATACTTCACAGGATGCCACAAGCCCATAATAAAGAATAATAGTATAGTCATTTTATGGAGGAGTGTCTTTTCTGACCTGAGATAATTTGTATTTCATATCTGAAGCATAGAAGTTTATGTCCCCTCATAAATTTTACACTAACCTAGTGCAACTCAGGGATTTTTTTTTTAATTCCTTCTGCCTGATATATATATATATATAAAATTATATTGAACTCTTGTAATTTTTTGTGGCTGTTTCTCAGTTTAATTTGATGCCATAGAAACTTCTAAATCTTCTGAATTTGTCACTTTTCTGTGTGAGTCTTTCTGTGAATCTTGCTCATAATCCTAGATAAAAGTGTCAAGGAGGGATAATTTTTCTGTGCAGTTGCTTTTTAATCTTGGTTCTTGCACTCCCTAGTTGACAATGCATGCAAAAGGGTAAATTCTTCACAAAGATGAAACTGTCACTAAATGTTTCTTGTTTTGGAATATGGAAAATAGCCACAGGCTACCTTTGTTTTATCAATGTTTCTTCTTTTTTTTTAAGATGAATTTCAAAAAAAGACCTGAAACTGTAAAATCACTTCTTCAGTTTGTTTCCTAGTTTCCTGCATCTGAACAAACGTGTCAATCAGCCTCAAATCCTCTGTTTCTATCTTTCATATGTCTGGGAAAAGAACAAATAAAAGAAGTTTCTCTCCTCTCTCATCCAATTCTCCTGCTTTCTTGATTTCTAGTCCACAGGGTCTGACTGGAAAGAAATTAAGAGTTCTGTCATCTGCTTTTTAAAGACCTGAACCTGTTTAAACTAAACGTTCCCCAGGACTCATTCACAAAACATTTCACATTAGCAGAAAACTAACAGAGATCAGTGCCTGGCATCATAATGGTTTCATTTATTAAGTGATGCTCAAATTAACTCCAGTTGAGTTAATTTTAGTTTCTCATGTGCAGAGAAATAAGCTAAATAAATGGAAAATGAGAAGCAAACCAGGCAGGTAGACAATATAGATTTCTGTAAGCATTTTTCAGGTTCAAATGGAGTATTCTGACCAAAGTCATTCTTCCATTCAGTAGCATATTTTGCCATGAATTATGTATTTGTACAAAGTTCCTGCGAGTCATGAATGGTGTTCTTAGTAGTCAGGCACTTCTTTGTCCTACAAACTGGCTAATATGTAAATGAACCAAAGGCTGCAAAATTTCATCATCAATCTGCTGGATGCAGTTTATGGAGACTCTACTATTCACGTGTATTTGCTCTGTGCTGTTGTTCTGAGTGTTACCTGTAGGCAGATTTTGTTATAGCAAGGTCCCTTCCAAGGTCCTTGTGGAGCACTACTGCAGTTTCAGTTTAGAACTGCTTACACAGCAAAACTTGAATTTGTCTTGAGATTTCCTCGAGTAAGAGGCTCGATTTGCCTCTACAAGTCGTTAGAGAGGGAATGGCAGAATTTTATTCCTTTCAAGAGAAGCAACTCTAAACCAATGTGATTAACAAATGCTTACAGAACACATTTAACACTGTAACACAACATTTTTACACTGAGAGACATCTGTGTCTGTGAACAAATATTAACCAACGATGTGTTCCTTTCCCAGATCTGTGTGCTGACTTTGTAGTTCTAATCTGTTAGTTTTGTTTCCACTGTGAGTCACAGGGGTGTTGTTCAAGCTCTAATTGGCACTTGACACTGAGAATGGAGGTCTTTTGTCTTCAAGCTTGAGCTTTTGTCTTTTTCAGAGGGGTCTTCTGTCTCTTGAGTTTGTCTATAATTTCAGGTTAGTATGTACATTGTTTGTTTCTGCTGAAATGATCCATAAAACTCACTTTATGCTGTATTTTATTTATGTCAGAAAATGCATGAGACAGTCTAAAATATGCAAGAAGAAACTCTGAAGCCAGCATGAGATAAGGGCAGGTCAGACGAAGAGGATCTTTTCATTTTGATTCCTGTAATCTGAAGAACGGCAAGGAAGTTGCAAACCCACTTTTCCAAATCCATGCTTGCATGTTCAGTACATTCAGTTCTGGCAATCAACTGGAAATAGCAGATGTTGCTGAGACATGTCTAAACATCTTTAGCTGAGGGACACAAGACAAATAGCACATAGGACAAGGTTTTGTTCCAGTCTCTGAAGTCTGGAAATCCATGTGTCCCACTAAACATTCTGATAGCTCAGTGATCTTCACAAGCAGATGATTCTTGGCTTTAGAAACTCCTTATAGCAGTAAATTCCATAAATACATGTTTTGTAGGAACAAAAGCAACCTTTTTTTACCAGCTTGGAATTTCTCACTCTATAAATACAAGCTGCCTCGTGCCGCAACACAGGAAGAAGCAGCAAGTGAAGCTCCTTTGGTATTCAGGGTAAGTCCACTGCCTTTACGCAGAGCTCCCTGCTGCTGGTGCAGAAATGAACAGTTTTGGTAAATATATACAGGAAATGCTAACTTCAATACGAAAGACTCTCCCAAAGTGACTTCCCTTGTCTCTAAAATATATCCAAAGAAAATTTTGTTTTGATGTGTTCAGTTTACATTTTTTCCTCTGAACTTAACTATCCTTCTGGCAAGCCTGAACCAAACAATCAAAGTGAATTTCCCTTTGGCTCAGGTGGCACAGGTGACATCTGAAGACTGCAGGTCATCCAGACGGAGGAGGTGTGTACCCTGAAGATTTTGTATTGCAGAGGAACAATAGCAGTTTCCCTTCCTTCCCTGGGACACAGCATAGCATGGTCTCCCCTCCCAAAGAACAAACAAACAGTCTTTTACACCTTTTATTCTTGTTTGTACATGAATTAAAAACGAGTTGAAGTTGCTTGACTGGCAGCAACTTCAAGACGAGAGCATAATGCTGTCTATAAAACAGCATAGGGAGTACTGATGGAAATCCCTCCACCCTGCTATGAGCCTGAGAAGCACCTTGACTGGTTCTCTATGTTAAGACCAGCAGTTAGTTTTTCAGCAAAGGTTAGTTTTAGTGGCAGCTTCAGCTAAGTGAAGCCACAGGACTCCATTCAACCAGCCACTGAGCAGCTTTTATGCATCTTTTCAGCTCTGTCATTGTCAATGGGAGCTGACACCAGTAATGACCGAAGTGGCTGTCATTCAGACATTCCTGTGTGTGTCCCAGGCACTCTTCATGGTTACTTACGCGTCTTCCAAAGGAACCTATGGCTCATCTATCACTTTAGAACTGCTCAGCTGTTATAATGGCACAGCTGACTCGGCAGCGACTGTGTCAAAGTCTACAAAGACTTTACAAAGTTAACGAGGACCAGTAAGGACAGAAAAAAATTGGCTTCTGCCCACTCCAGTGGAGGAGTTTCTCTCTGTGGGGTTGGACATCAGGTTCTGCCTCTCTTCTAGGAGTGAAAGGGTGGTATGCAACCAGAACAGACTAATGCACTGGGATTGGGGTGGATCTTAGTTCCTGAATCCAGAACCGGGTTCCAAGAAAACTTTGCCCATGATCCACCTACATTTGCTAAATTTCTTCCTTTGAATCTGCTTCCTAAGCTTTCTAATCACTACACATTCACATACAGACAGCCATCATAGCCAGTCCTACCTCCTGCCAGTTATGTTTAGGAAACTGTGGGAGCCATTAAATCATTCAAATACAACGTGCAAGTGTTTAATGTAGAAATGAGTTTTGGATAATGGACACTACATGAAAAGATACCCGTCTTGTAGTCCTAAAGGAATAGAGAAACTCAGATACATTCCTGTGTGAAGCAATTCCTATTGCTTAGTGTGCGGCTTCTGCTGATTACCTGGGTTTTGCAGATTACTTTTTCTGAGATATTATCTCCATAGTAACAGCGACATTTGGATTTCCTGTTGATGCCAGTCATCTAAATTACTTGTACTATGACATCCAACTAAAAGGCAAGTCAATCCATGCTGAGGCTTGCACTGGAACCTATTCCTTTTCCCAAATCAGCGAGCTGGTGCAGCAAGAAGAAATAGGCTGGAGCCTCTGCTCTTAGTGGTGGGTAGAATTACGGCAGAATCTGTATTATATCTGAGTCCCTGAACAATTACAAATAACAGTAAAGCTAATTAAGTGCTTACTGCTGAGACAGTTTATTACTTTTCTTTTTTCTGTTCATGTGATGACTTTACTTCAGGCTGATGGTTGAGGTCAAAGCCTGAAAAGATGATACTGGAATGGCTGTGTGGCTCACTCTTCAGCGGGTCTTTCAGGATGGCTGACCAAAGGCTTGTCACTTGGGAAAGGAAACTTTTCAATAGCTCTTGTTATTAGAAAATGTGAGGATAAAGGTAAACTTGAGACTGAAAAAAAATGCTTCTTATCTAGAGACTGCACTGGAGCTGCACCAACTTATATTTTCTCCATATTGAAAAGTGCCCAAAGGGTTAATGTACCTTTTTAAAGAAGATATTGCAGGCAACTTTTTAACACTTTTTTATTATTATTCATTCTGCTAAGATATTCACCTGGAACTCATTATTCCAACTGGTTATAGCTCCCTCCCTTGCAGATTGCTCAGTAAATTTTTTTTCCGCTAATTTTCTGTTGTCCTTCTTAGCTGAAATGTGAAATGGACCTAGCAGCAGAAACAATTATTGTAGCTTTCCCCTCCAACTTCAGAACATAATGATTATTCTTTTGTTGTGTATTGTTGCTGTTTGGATGCTATGGAAACTTAATTGACTTTTAATAAATAGCCAAGCTAGCTACAACTGAATATTCTTTAACTGGCATATACACCTTTGGATTTACACACCACCACTAACCCTCTTTAAACTGTGCTTGAGCCCGCTAAATTATGCAGAGTTATTCACAGAAAGGAAAGCTCAGAAGGGCAAAAGTTACAGCCATATGCTTCCTGGGAACTTATCAAACAGAAACAAAGTCTATTAAAAAAATACCAAGGTTATTCCTCTGCCCAGGCTAATCTGTTGTGCTCTGACAGCTCAAAACTTGAAGGTACAAACACAATTTTGGAACAGAGAACTGCCGTAAGCCATGAATTTTCAAAGGCGGTGCTGACAAAACAGGGAAGGTGAGCAGGCTGGGCTTAACTTTAGATGTATGTTTTTGGACTACCTCCCTCACCTTCAGTTTCTTATTTAAAAACATATTTGTAGCCATGGAATTTTTGCATGAAAGGACGTTTCTTCAAAGTTCTGCATCATTTGCATTCATTTCCCTCTGATCTTTGTATTGGCTGCTTACAAAGAAAACTGCAATAAATTATCACTGAATTAATCAGGAAAAGGCAAGAATGCCAATGCTACATTTTGACATTTATAGTATGTCATATATTTTATCCTTGTATCTGGAGATCTCAAATAATTTCAAATGTTTTCAAATAGAAAATACAAAATACAAAACTGTACCCACAAAGTCATTGTTGAAATACTTAGTGTGTTCAGGAGCTGCCACCTTCTGTGCAGGATACTGGATCCAGCCTTCCAGAAAACTTGTCTGCATAAGCCTATTCCCTCATACCTTTTTCTTCAGAAGCCCTCAGCGTGGACTTCCATGTTTTGTCCATCTGATGAACACAACCTGTTACGTAATGGGTTTGTATTGAAGTATCTGAGCAGCTTGATAGAAAGAGCTTAGTCACCTTGATGTAAAAAGCCTGTTTACGGTTAATGGCCATGAAAACTTTGTGCTTCAATAACATGGAGTTACACAACCCTGTTCTATTTGGTTTTAAGCTGCAAAAATCAATGCTTCTGAATAGTGTTTGTCACAGGCAAATGCTCTCCCTTTGTACAGTTACTCACCCAAAGCAATCTGAATTTTCAAGAGAGATTCATGAGAGCTCTACTCCTATCGAAAGAGGCTCCCTGGATGACCAGCCACTCTTTCTGCTTACAGCGAACCTCCCCCTCTAAGTTGTGTAATGACCATACAGTGGCTCAGCAGCATTATTCTGCACACACTCCCTTACTCTCTCTTCCTCATCCATACAACTTCTCTATCACCTTTAATTCCTCTGCAACTTCATCAAGGATGATTTCCTTCTTTAGCTTTTTGAAAAAATCAGAATGTATTTTTATTTTTGTATATACATATACACACACATACATACATTAGTGTAGCCCAGTATTTCAAATGTGTTTTGGTTCATAAAACTAGTAGGAACTTAAAAGAATCTGGGCAATACTCATAGAGTCCCATATAGTGTACGTAAAACAGACCTGAGGGGTTGATCCTGCCTTGGAAAGTCTTTCTGCTGACTTTAGAAGTATCTTTTGAACCTTCATGGAAAGGGGGCTCAAATGTATTAGCTTTTTGAAATGATCAGAGTTTCTTTGATGGTAAGACTTCAGAAATGCTTGTTATTATCAAAAAGCCTGAATCGCCAGCCTATGTCCGTTATTGCCTACACTGTTTTCATTGTTTTCTTTACACAGGTCGGTACAATCTGCCAGTTAATTATTAGTAGTATAGATAGACACGGTCTTTCAGGTTGTGAATTTTGATCTAATGAAGTGCCAGTTTCACTGGAATTACTCTCAATTTAAACAGGTGAAAAGGGAAATCAGAATAAGCCCAACGTTTTTATGAACCAGATAGAGTTTCTTCGATTTTGGTGGGACATGCTTATATATACATAGGCAGAATTGGCTGTGCAGCAACCATCTAGTATTTTGCAGCTCTCACACTACCTAAATACAAAAAATGAGAAAAAGGTTTCTGCAACTCAAATAGGTCTTGTTAGTAAGTGATGCATGAATACTCTCAGGCTGCAGCACCTAGGAGATATGAAAAATTAAGAATGGCATGAAATTAACACAGAGCTTGCTGTTTCTGTATCTCTTAGAATGTAATTTAATGATTAATTCTCCCGAGAATAGTCTGTGTCAACTGATCAATGCAAATGAAAACTGTTGACTAGCTAATACCTGCAGTGATGGTTTGAAAGAAGGCTGTGGCTAGAAAGTCTTAACCATCAGAAGTAATTACAAGTTGCATTCCATTAAGACAGACCCTTTCACCCTCCTGTACCCTTCATCTGAAGTCTAGTGTGCCCATGGAAACTAGGAAGCGCACTCAGTGCTGACAGGCACGCTCTGCAGCCCAGGTTAAGTCAAAAGGGTTTGATGGGACGTTAGTCTTGAGTACGCCCCTGTATCTTCTGTAAACAGTCTCATCCATTGTCTCTTGTCTGAGAACATAATTTTCTTCACCTGTCCCAATATATCTTCTCTCTACCTTGTTTCTAAGAGTCTGGAAGTGTCAAATTGGAGTTAAATCAGGAAATCATAAGGATTTGGGTATCTAAATCTCTTTCAAAAATATATTGAGAAACACATAGCAAGTAACTCAGTTTTGCTGTCTGAAAGTACCTGCGTGTTTTCTGTTTGCACATATTTGCACAGTGCTATTCTAAGAATTTGTGCAGCAGTAAACTTGCATATACAATGTCATCATTATGCTTATTGATGTGAAATCCTTGAAAATTTATCATAGTATTGGATCTTATTTAAAAAAACAAAACCAAAAAACCCTGAATGCCAACAAAATAAGGGGAGGTTCAGATGTGATATTAGAAACTATTTTTTAGCAGAGGGGTGGTCAAACCCTGGAACAGGCATCCTAGAGAGGTGGTCAGTGCCTCAGGCCTGTCAGTGTTTAAGAGGCATTTATCAATGCCCTTAGTAACATGCTTTAACTTTTGGTCAGCCCTGAAATGTCCAGGTGATTGTTGTAGGTCCCTCCCAATTGAAATATTCTAGTCCAGTCTAAAAATGTCATGCAAGATCATCTACTGACCCTTTGCACTCCGCTACTGATTTTGAGTTGATCTGAGAGCTCTTGGTGAATCTTCATTAGGAAATTTTCTTGATAACATCATTGCATTATTGGCCACTACTGCTCTTGTCCTTTATTAGTTGGCCACTATCTCTGGTACTCTGAATCTCCAGCTGCTTTTTCTTGTTCCACTGTTTTGTATTTTTCAGTGATCTTTATAGTCTTAAATTTCACTGACACACATTTGCAATTTTCCTTTTCTTTGACTACATTTATTTAATGGAATATTGCAAAAATTTTCATATGACCGTATAGATAAAATCTCTCTTGGTTGAAGACTGCAGTAAGCCATACTCATTCAGAGCGTCTTGTCAGATATCATCAACCTATATATGTTCCCATTTTTTCTGAAAAATCTTCCTTGCTTTCAGACCTTTCACAAAAATCTGCATTCCTTACTTTTTATGCTTAGGAGAATGAGGGATAATTTAAAATGAACTCTAAAGATGGAATGGAATTGAGAGCAAAAAGCATAGAAGAAATTTGACTGACTGTATATACTCAAAAGGGCAAAAAGTAGAGTACAATATGCTGTAGTGTGGAGTGGTATGTAAGTGTATCATGAAAAATCTGTGCTGCTGAGAAACAGCATCCCATTGATGTCAGCTTTGTCATACACACTGAGATTCCTGCTAAACTGGGCAGCCTACTGAGAAACAGAAATAATTGTCTGGTGCATACATTTCCTTCTTTCTACAAGAATAATGTGCAACCATTGTAATCATCCAGATGTTGTCTCTGGTGGAATTCTGAGAGGAAATCGACAGTTACTACCCTGGGCTCAGTGGCTGCATCAGCTCTATCCTGAGAGCTTGTTGGACTTTTGTGTTTAGATGCGCGCATGAGCTGGGATAAAACTCCCTGACCTCATGGCATGGACAGTACCAACAGCAGCACTATGTGGTCCTTTGTGAACTGAGTTTTCCAACAACTGAGCACCAAAAAGGAATCTTAAATGCATCTAAGGTTTTTTCAAAGCTACCTTAGCAGTATAAGCTTTGTTGGAACAACCTCTGGCATATGTGGCTTTTACTGTCAGATGGGTTACTGCAGGACTTAACACAAAGCTGCGTCCAAAAGTCAACCCAAATATTGCCTAACAGCTGCAAAGCGAATGTTGAGGTTAGTTTTGGGAAATATTACATGGTAGGAAATCATAACATGCTGGTCTGAAGCTGACAGCTGCTGCATCTGCTTCTGAAACATTTTACAAGAATGATTATTTTAGGAAGAGCAACAAACTTTATATGATGTTCTCCTCTTGCCCTGATCATATTCCTAGTTTAAGTGATGCAAAGATATTTTGGCAATGGTTGCTTAAATAAGCAGCATAGATTCTGTTAGGTATCGTATCCTCAATCAGTGGTAAGATGGCCCTTACAGAAGTTTATTGCTGAGCCCAAGTCAGATTACTTTGATTGAGAAGTCCATAGTTTTGTGTCAAGGCTGATATATTGCATGCACAGCTTGGCAAAGACCGCACATGCACAGGTGGAGGCAGTTTCTGAAAAAGCACTGGTCATGGGGAACTAGTCAAGGCCACATATCGAAGACTGTGAAGACATATGTCAATTCTTAGATTTACATATTCTTAGATTTAGCATCTTTGCTTTGATGTGATTGTCAAACATGCATGATCTGAGGATCCTGTTGCCATTTTAGACAAGCTAGGACAAATGGGGTTCAGCATCTTTGTGATAACCTAGAAAGATGGCTAATATCTGATCTAGGCAGCAACTGACTGAGTTAATTTCTCTGTCTGACTGATGTTGGCGAATGTTGTGTCTCTGGACTTCACAATCTGTAAGTCACATCAAAGACTTTAAGGAAAAGGAGAACCTGACATGAGCTGACTTGGTCTTCTTTTAGATGCCCGGGGCAGAGCAGTGCTTTTGTGGAAAAGAAACTTCTGGAATCATAAAGTCACATTAGATAAAGTGCAGAAAAACAAGCATGATTTTTACAGCTTGAAAACTGGGAATGTACCCAGGACAATATCTAAAGTTCTGAGCATTTTTTATGGATTTGATTATAACATTTGACACAGTGAGCCAACCTGGATTTCAGAGCATCGTAGTGAGACTGCCCTAGACAAGAAAACTTTGTTCAGTCTTGAGACAGACAGCTCTGGTGGCATATATGGAATAGACCTTTCCAGTGTTATAATAACCCAACAGTAATTAAAATAATCAGTTCATCATACGAAGGCATAGAAATTACAGTGGATTGTTTTGTAGAACTCAAATCCAGTTTCAGAGTGTAAAAATCCTTTCCAAATTTTCTTATCTTTCATTAAAACTGCTTTGAGGCCACGTTGGCTCTTACAGAACACTGACAAGGTTGTTTGAAGCTCCAGCTCAGCAGATAGTTTTGATTATTTCAGCAAGCCACATCAGGCACTCCAAGTGAAGCCTGAAAACCACACTCAGCTTTGAAATTCTTTTTTACTGCCCTTGTTTCAGTCACTTCCAGTAAGAAAAATCTGTACATCTGAGGATCTTCTTCAAGGAAGGTCTGCTTAGAATATATAGAGATTATTGTGTAAGCTTCATACACATTAATGGATAGCATGTTCCCAAAAGTTCCCTCCAGCATAAATATTGGCAAGACCAAATCAGTTTATTATATAAGAAAAGTTTCATTTGCATGTACACATTTGCATTAAGTTTACTTGTATCATATTGCTAAATATGTTAAGATCCTCCTACAGTCATAATAAGGTAAAGGCTAGTTTTTGAGATGACTTCAAGGTCTGTGGAATGTTCTCATGCTGCCTTTGGCTGTTACTTCTTTGACTACGTTTTTTGTCAGCTTCAAAATAAACAGAACAAGTTCTCGTGTGGCACAGAAAGGATGTGGCCACCAAAATATCACGTTTATATGAATACAGTAAAAGGGTCCATGGCAAAAATTTCTTTTACATTTCCTGCCCTCACAAGGTTGGGTGTGTTACATTTGTAATTTTATAGCACTGTAAAGCATATTAGATGGTTCCCAAAATGCGTGAGTTCGTGGTCTTTCTGAGTCCAAGACAAAAACAGTGGTTCAGTTATTTAGAACTCAGGATTTGAAGTCTTGCTTTGTTGTAAAATAAAACAGCTGATGGAATCAAGTGATTGCATACCAATTTAATTTTTCATATAAACCTTTTCTTAGATTTTATTATTGTAAAGATATAAAATCAAGAGCCAAATGTAGTCTCAAATACTCAAGACATTTGTTTCTTCGGAGAGTTTCCTCAGAATGTGTGTGCTTAAGTCATGCTTTTTAAAGACCAGGGTGTTTGCGAGTATTAAGAGAGAATCATACAAAACATTTATCCTGACTTGCATTTCCAAGACTACCTAACACAGGGGCTCCTGTGTTAACCCATCAAATATATTTCGTGAAAAAGGGTGAGGAAGAGATAGGTTACCTAGTCAAGTGAGTCTATGATGATCAGAAACCGTTTCCAACAGAATTTGCAGAGCCACCCAAAATAGGTACTGACCATGGTCCTCTTATTCTGCAGTGCTCCAGCATATTCTTGCGTGTATTTATAACATTGTTATACATAGTCTTTTGTCTTCTTTTATCTGAATATTCATTGCTATCTATTAAAACGCAGAAGATCAAAGAACCTCCTTCTTAGACAATTGAACTCTCTCTTGCAAGACTGATTCATTGTAGGAGATCTGCCTGGGCTTTTCTACTTCATTCATCAGAAACACAGGAGGATTCATCTCACCGAGCTGTGGGCATCCCTCCTAATAACAGCTATAGCTGAGCTGGTGTCTCTGCTGTGTTCATAATAACTGGAGGGAAATGATAATCTATGGTGTGCTTCAGCTGGTCCATTCTAGACGTCTACTCAGGATAAAATCCATCACAGAAACACTAGAAATGCTAATTTCTTCCTTGATTATGAGAAGAGTCTAAGGCCACTGCACATCTGAATTCAGGATATTGACATTTACTCACATGACTTATTAGTCTCTCAGTGTATACTGTCAGAAGATAATTTGTTCTACTGCTCAGAGTAGGGCAAAGTGATGCTCAGAGTGAACATCTCCGTCAGACCGGCAAGCTTCCTACATAGCATTGTAACACTGGTCTTTCGCAGTGATAGATGGATTGGGTTTGATTGACAAAGAAGGATGTGAGAAGGATTTAAGTTGGAAGGTTAAGGAAAAGATGCAAATAAAATATTTAGCTATAGGTATCAGAAAACTGTCAGCTAGCCATACTTTTTCTTGGGTTTGGATGTTCTTCAGCAACCCAAAAGAAGGAAAACCATACTTTTTCAGAGTCCTGTGTGTTTCAGTTATGTAGTCTGAAATATCTAATCAGTATTTAAGTAAAAGCAGACTGACATTTTGAAATATGCCCCAAAGCACCTGAACAAGTGATGTTCCCCAGGGCTCAGTATTGGGGCCTGTTCTCCTTAATATCTTTATCAATGATCTGCATGAAGGGATCGAGTGCACCCTCAGTAAGTTTGCAGACAACAGCAAGTTATGCAGGAGTGTTGATCTACTTGAAGGCAGGGAGGATCTACAGAGGCATCTCGACAGGCTGGATCAATGGCCTGAGGCCAATTCTATGAGGTTCAACAAGGCCAAGTGCCAGGTCCTGCACTTGGGTCACAACAACCCCCTGCAATGCCGCAGGTTTGGGGAAGAGTGGTTGGAAAGCTGCACAGCAGAAAAAGACTTTGGGGTGTTGGTCAACACTGGCCGAACATGAGCCAGCAGTGTGCCCAGGTGGCCAAGAAGGCCAACGGCATCCTGGCTTGTACCAGCACTAGTGTGGCCAGCAGGAGCAGGGCAGGGATTGTCCCCCTGTACTCAGCACTGGTGAGGCCACACCTTGAGTCCTGTGTCCAGTTTTGGGCCCCTCACTCCAAGAAGGACATTGAGGTGCTGGAGCATGTTCAGAGAAGGGCGACAAAGCTGGTGAAGAGTCTGGAGAACAAGTCCTGTGAGGAGCAGCTGAGGGAACTGGAGTTGTTTAGCCTGGAGAAAAAGAGGCTGAGGGGAGACCTGATTGCTCTCTACAACCACCTGAAAAGAGGTTGTGGCGAGATGTGGGTCGGTTTATTCTCCCATGTAACAAGCAATAGGATGAGAGGAAACAAACAGCCTCAAGTTGTGCCAGGGGAAGTTTAGTTTGGATATTAGGAAAAATTTCCTCACCAAGCAGGTTGTAAAGCATTGAAAGAGGCTGCCCAGGGAAGTGGTGAAATCCCTATCCCTGGAGGTGTGTAAAAGACATGTGGTGCTTAGGCCCATAGTTTAGTGGTGACCTGGCAGTGCAGGGTGAACAGCTGGATTTGATGATCTGAAAGATCTCCAATCAAAAAGATTCTGCGATTCCTTTACAATTCAGTGGGCATTGCCAGGCAGAGTCTCTAACAGCCAGGCAAAGGAAAGTTTTAAGAACTAATTTTAGGCGCTGAAGACAGAGTCTGGCCCACAAGATTCTGTTGCATTTCAAACTACTATATAGCTACCTGGGATGAGAGATACTGAGACACCATCAGAACCGATGCAGAAACCCAGGGCTTTCAGAGATGCTTGGGCAGATTACTGGCCTTTGCACAACGGAAACTGCTATTCAGTTATTTCAGCACTTACGTGTCTAAGAGCAGAACTAAGACTCTGTAAGTGCTGTAACCATGGGACTACAAAGGATACCGAGCCTGTAGTATTCTATGGTAACAGACTTAAAAGAAAAATCTAATAAATAATAACATTAAATTGAAGTTTGACAAAAGTAATTTAAGAACTTTCCTGGACTAAAATAAAACATTTAAACCCACAAATGATTTACATCTGTCTTTCAGCTGCCTTCTGCAGACCTATTGTCTTGACCAGAATCTAGAATAAAATCTTGCACAGGTCTAGAATCCAGCTTTACTTAATAGGTTAAAGTATCTCAATGCATTCCTCATAAGCGTTGTTATAATAAAGACTGAATCATAAACATGCATTTTACGAGCTTATATGAGAATTTTTTAATCCCATCTGACCAGTGTCCTATTCATGATGTGTACAACATGCCCTCAGGGAGGTATCTATTCATGGTTCATTAATAAAGGCTTTTTTCCAAATAACTCTCTCTCATATAATTATAAAGAACATTTAAAAAATTACCTCCCAGCTTCTGTGGTGGCATTGTCCAGTATTTTCTGATGGCCCGAGAACAGACGAAAACATCTGCACAGCCATAGCTTCTTGCCTAATTAGGCAGCTCTTGTATATTTACTTTTTCTTAAACCATGAAAACACATTTTAAAATTACATTATCTTATTTGTAGTCGGTTTGGTGTAGGGGTGAAATGTTAACTACAGTAGTTAACTGCTCGTCTGTCTGCAGAGATGTAGCATTTTTCCCTCTTCTGCGAGGCTGTGAAGTGGCGTGATGGGTGTTGCCTGGGGATCTCAGGATGTAACTGTGCCTGACATATAATTAAGGGGGATGATACCCAGAAGGAAGATCAGCTGAGAGATGAAATTGCTTTCTTGTGACCTCTGCATCACATCTGAGAAAAGAAGGAGGCATGACAGTCCTGAGGCTGGGCAGGAGCCTGCTCGGTAGCCTCAGCGAGTGGGAGGGTGGCTTCACTGGGATAAAAC
>NW_010429775.1:11949-15995 GCF_000710305.1 Buceros rhinoceros silvestris | reverse complement strand
GTTGCCCACAGGGAGTGGGAGTGTGGCTTCACTGGAATAAAGCACATCCAGCAGCTGAGGCATCCTCTGCAGCTTTGCCCTGAATCGCTGCTCAAAATACCCAGTGGCCCTCCTGTCTCAACTGTCGGTATGGCTTTGAGCAAGGTTCTGGTTTCCCTTGTCCATCTGTGAAATAGTAATGTCAATATATAGTTATCCAGCCTCTGTGGAAGGGGAGTCCTGTTTGTAACGGGCTTTGAGCTGCCTAGCAAATGCAAATTATTGTGATTGAACTCTAAAGCTCTGTGGAATATCAAAGTGTGAAAGGGAAAGCACCCTGCTGGAGACTGGAGACTGCCTCCAAATAGAGATTTCTATTTGGGTTTTCCAGGAGCATTTATTGCTTTAAAGTTCCTTGTACAGGTGTGAGGAGCGATGACCAGATCTTGTGTTATCTCTGCTAGCAGGCGATAGGATTATCCAAAAAGGAGAAATTCTCCCTTCTTCCTAGTTTTCCTCTGATCTCACAATGTAGTTCTTAGTAATGAAAAATCAGCATGAACACCACCATATTGTGTTTTCCTTTTCAGCTCTGCAAAACAAATATTTAATATGTATTCTTCTCAGATCATCTCAAAACACGTACCACACTGCTCCATGGTAAAAGGTATTAAACAGCATCGCAGCCTACGTTCTGAGTCGTTACTGCACGAGTAGGAAAGGAGGCATTTTTTCATGCTTTTTAGTAAACCTTCATATATAAATGAATGTATAAGGGCTTAACAGATGATTAATGGTTATTTCAATAAATAAACTATTATAGACTTCACCAGGTCAATTGTTTGCTAATTATCACGGTACTTATGTACACAATGTACTTATGACCATCTGGTACACATACAGTTTAGACCTGTAGTGTGCTCTTACTATCTATTAATCATTTTAAATAATTTATAAATGTAATATTTGAATGATGTGAGGTTTTTACAATGTGAAAAATAGAGATTTCAGGTTTCATAAAAGGAAAGAACCATTTACTTGGTTGTGTGCTCAATATGCTCAGCATCTAATTTGATTTGCAGCTTCTCTTGGTTTATGACAACATGATCTTTCCCTGACAGCTTTCCTTTGACAGAGCCAATACTTGCAGTTGCTTGTTCACCTGTGAATACTATTTGATAAGTCTCTATATTCATATGTTGTCATTCTGCAGCAGTAAAATAAATAAACCACCATCTCTCTCAGACATGAGTAGAATCAGATCAGGGTTTTTCCTTTCACAGAAAGGTAAAATAAAATGCCAAAGGACACTCTTGCTGTGGTTTTGGAGCTTTGTAAACTGAGCTGATGAGGAAGTAATTAAAGACAGGAAAAAACCCATCCCACTGAATCCACCTCATACAAATTACGGGAACCAGAAAAGCTTTTCATATGGAATAGCCTGAAGTAAAAGCTCTGAGGGGAGAAGGGTGAAAAGAGGCTTTATTTGTGCGTTATGTAAAAGAATCAATGAATTAGTCTGAACAGGCACTAGCTCCTGGAGCCTGATTCACCTCTGTTGTGTAGCAAGTGTTCTGGGGAGTTAGATACTCAGTCCTTCCGGATTTGTTCACAGAATCTGCACAATAAGGACACATTATATTATGATAGCAAAATGTTAAATATTTATTCCTTACATTTCCTTCAGGGATTAAAGGCCAGCACTGCACCCTTCCAGACTGAAACAGAAGGCATAAAGGTGGGACTGGAATAGGTTTAAAAATAAAGTCTCACTCCCTGCACACCACACTGGAATTAAATAGAAGGGTATAGTGCTACTTCTTAAGGACTGTACAGAATTCTTTCCTTCAACATGACTTCTAGGGACACACACCTGAGTTGCTGTGAGTGAAAGCCAGGCAGCTGCCTCTGGAAGTGAATACTGCCCAGCCTGTGCCTAGGCTCCGCCAGGCTCATACCACCAAAGCTTACTGCTGCTGAGAGCGTCACAGGTTTCACACGTGGGCTTCCAGGGTCCTCCACAGACACAGGGAGGACTCTCACAGCACTGGTGAACACACCGCATATGAGTTAACTCCAGGGAGGACTCTCGCAGCACTGGTGAACACGCCCTGTATGATTTCACTCAGAAGACTCACAGAGAGAGTAGGTGGGGATGGAAATGCCTTTCAGCATTTTTCATTGCAGCCAAGTGATGTGTAGGAGTCCACTTCTCCCTCACAGCATCCACAGGGAAGTACCTGTCGCAAAGACACCACAAGGCTTCCTTCTTCCAGCATTTTCACACTGTCTTTAGGGACTGTTGTTCTTGATAGTCCCACTGTTAAGACACAATTGTGTAAGAGTAATTAAAGCAAAAGAGAGAACAAATCTCCTGCCGGTCACCAAACTAACACAGTCAATGAAAAGCTGGTCAGCAAAATATTTGTGAAAAATGATGTTGATTGCATTAATTTTGTTAAAGGAGCAATAAGGCAAATATTTGGAAAGCAGTGCAAAGTCAGGTGTACATGAGGTGGTGCCAGCTGAGGGAATTCAAGGGGCAAAATGCCCCACTGTCACACGAAGGTACCCACAGAGCATCAAAATTACATAGCTAGGAAAGTGCAGAAGTGAATGCAGGTGTGACACTGATGAGGCACTACGTGACAGCACAGCGTTGCACCAGGCTGGGAGAATGGAGACGGACAACATGCAGCTACTGCTGTCCCCTCTAGCAGAGCCAGAGCGTGGGTAGCAGAGGCAGTCACCGTGGGAGGGCCAGATTGCTTCAGTTCGCAGTTTCATCAGAGCCTCTGTGCATGGACAAGCCACTAGACATCTCCAGTTTCAAGAATTGTAAAAGCACAAAGGAATAAAGTAAACTGGTATCTAGAGGTGAAGAGCATTAAGTATTCTTGCATTGATTAGGGGGAGAATCTCAAAACCAAGGAAACTTGTCTCCATTCAGAAAAAGCAAGATGGTATTTTTATGCTCAGATTTTTTCTTGAATGAACAAATAACAAGATCTAACACACATTAACTCAGTACGACATCACAAACAAGTACCTAGTTACAATCCTAGTCAAATAAGTCATATTCCTGCTTAGTTTAAAGTTTTCATTCTGCCTGTACATGTGGTATTTGTCAAACAAACTTGATATGATAATGTTGAGAGATCAAGTCTATCTAACAGAGGATACCTTATACACGTTAATAATGTTAATTACGAACTATCTGTACTTTACATCATCTACAAGCATATTTTTCCATTGCAGTTTGTGCACTTGGACTCCTATAGATCCCTGGTCTGGGGTTGATCTGGGAAATCTGTAGTATTGTGGCATGAAGTAAGTCAAGTTTAAGCCTGGTGATAGTTCTTTTAACGGATGATGTTGTTTCTAACTCTAACAGGGGTTCTAGCTAATTAACCTACATTAGATGACCTGATCTAGTTGAAGATGTCCCTGCTCACTGCTGGGGGGTTGGACTAGATGACCCTTAAAGGTGTCTTCTAACCCAAAACATTCTAAGACTCTAAATGCACAGATATCCAAAACCAAGTCATGTGACTCTCAGCATATGTGAAAAAAAAAACAAAACAGAGGGCATCTTCCTAATGAAGACTACCTGTAGCTCTACAAAATTTCTTGCTACTTTTGCTGTAATCAGGAAGAAAAGCAGACAGCGGTTACTTCCTCTGTCCTACAAGAAGGGCAGCAGAAAGTGTGCGGTAAAAGGGTTTGTTTGTACCGTCCATGGAGGAAGGACTGGCTTGCAGTCTACCACCGCTGCCGGAGCAGTGTGCACGGAGAAATCCATAAAGCCTAACATACCTCTGGTACTGTAATAACCACTGTAATTGCAGGAACTTCAAAGAACACTCGCCATACATCAACACCCCGGAGTGCCAGGCTCTGTACTAACACAGGCCAAAGGATGATCCTTCCAACGTAATTTTACCATTCAAAAGCAGAATAAAATATTCTTTGTGCTAACGCTTTCTGATTCATGCTGATCTGAATTGTAATACATCAGTGCATCTGAGACAAGGCAACCTCTTCAGCTGAATCTTAATTTATCTTTG
>NW_010429775.1:0-11825 GCF_000710305.1 Buceros rhinoceros silvestris | reverse complement strand
TCACCGCGCTTCCAGCTCATGTGGCTGTCAGTGCGCTGCAAGGCCATTTCTGTGTGCTGCTGGACCTATCCATTCTCAGCCATCTGCACTTTCTCCTCTTTTGTTTGTCTTTTTGATGTGTCCTCCTGATCACTCTCCATTCCCCCTACATGAGTTTCTTCCTCTCCATTGAAACAGTCTCTCCAGCATCTGAATATTTCCGACACTGGCAAAAAAGCGAGAGCTTTTAAAATGCCTCTTACATTATGAAGCATTGTCGATTTTGAAGGTACTCAGTGATGAGGGAATTTATACTGAATGTAATAAACTGAATACATTTAATGGAGCTACGGCTGGGAACTCAAAACAAGTGCTTTAGCATTGATTCTGCTTCCACTGCAACTGGCGCATCTAGTGCTCAGAATTTTATTTACCTAGGAAAAGAACAGGTGTGTAAAAGGACGTGAAATGCTAGTGATGTAAAATATGGAGAAAAACATTCTGAGTTTGGTTAAGGGGTAACATAACAGTAAACACAACCAGGTAGTTTGTGCACGCAAAATATATTGCTTCAAATTAACAGCGCAGTGCAGACACAGCTGGCAACAAGCACAGCCATGTATTTGTCTTTGTCATAACTGTGCACTGAATACGAAATTAACTCAAAAAACAAAACGAGTTGGGGACACAGAAAGATTGTGTTTAATTCATCAGCAGAGAAGTGCTGGTGTAGAGACAGAGTGACACAGTAAGAACCAGGAGCTGTAATTACATCAATTGTCCTGAGCTGCTGCAGTTCTTAGAGAGAAAATAATTTATTACTTTTGTGGGGGTTTCTGAGCAAAGACAAAGAAATGCAGTGGAATGGTAAGCGAAGAAGCTTTGATGCAGCAAAATTGTAGCCTGATCCTGTAGTGTTAATTAGAAAAAGAATTATAAAGTCTCCCAAGTATTGAAAGATACTGAAAGAAAAAATATCTCCTATTTGTTTTCCCTGTTCAGCTCTGAAAATATTCATGTGTACTTTACATATAAACAGAGCTATGGTCAAGAGAGGGTGTTCAGATCACGGACAATCCTTCTTTACCCTCATTTATGTAAGCAGAATCTGGACCTCTGGTGAAAGCAAGGAAGAAACTGTTTGCAAAGAAAGACACTGTGATTTTCCCAAGGTGGAACTGACTTCATCTGTGAAAAGCTGTGCTCTTAGCATGCTGTGGTCAGCTGCTTTTGTCTGTGGATGAATCTAACTAGAGATCGGGGACAGAGATGAGGATTCAAAATTATAATAGTGGAAAAAATTAATTTTCTTTCTCATCCTTCAGAAATTAACTGGAACACCTTCAAAAACCTGACCAGCATGCGTAGGATCCTGCCTGGCTCAAGTGCAGCAAGCAAGTTTCAGCATGGGGGGTTGTGGGGTAGTGAATGAAACATGGTACAGGAACAAAGTGTCTCCTGTTGTTCAAAACTATTTGACGCTTGAGGGTTTGTTCTGGAAAAGCAAAATAAGCTGGGAAATATAAGAAGCCTTCTCAGCCTAGATCTGGTAACAAGTAAAGAACTGGGCATGAACAAACTGTGTCGGCAGTCAACAAGGTGGGTAGAAGTCAGCTCCCTTAACTCCAGGCGTCCGAAGCACCTTGTCCGAGGTGAACTCAGTTTCCTTCGGAGGCACTGTAGAGACAGAGAGGGAGGACTGTAAAAAAGACCACCAGCTGCTCTCTGGATACGCTTACCTTTTTCCACTGACTATAAAGGAGCTCAGAGCTAGACACCCATCGCATGAAATTAGCTAAGTCCTGTCTTTAGTAACATGAAGTGTGCCAGAAGCTTGCCAGTCAAAGAGGTGTTACCATCTGTCATCAAAATACAAGTACGGGCAAAACAGGCTTTTATGATTTGCTGTATTGTTGTAGAAATGATCCCACCCATAGCTGTACAGCGAGATATCCCAGAGTGAGAGAGGCACAAAAACAGAACGTTAATTTGCAGTTTATTACTTAACCCTAACTAGTTTAAACTCATTAGGTAGGAGATTTAACTGAGAAAAAAAAACCCAAACAACCCAATTTGAGGTATGTCTTGGAGCTCAACACAGAGAACACCACCAGGCAGGGATATCAGTATATTTGGAGATGAAATGTGGTGTATTCATTCACTGAAAAGTTAGATTTACAAACGGTACTTTGAGAAGTGCATTAGCCTGACCCAGGTGGAACTGTTCACGCTTGCAAGTCACACACCATTCAAACTCTGCAATTGCCTTCATGCTTGCGTTCGTCTCACAACACAACTTGCTAGGACTTCTGGGCTGAGGGCATGCTGCAGGATCCTTAGGTGTGCCTGTTAGGGAATTGTTCTGCTTCGAAACATAGAAGTTTTCACAAGCTTTAAGCAGGCGTGTTCTCAAACCACTCTATGACACAAAAGTTTTTTTCACCACTGTTTCCATCACAACCAACAATCAGCAGCAAGGCAAACTGTGTACGAGTGGCGGAATTTAAATTCAGGGTTTACAGCGAAGCCAAGGGAGTGTTGACAGCAACTGATGGTCCTCAAATTTTGCAGTGTATCCAGATACATTTAACCCTCCATCTTTATGTATGAGGTCCCTGACTGAAGTTACGATGGTTATGGATCCCCCTGTGCTCACCAGGTCAGGGTCACAGAGTGACAGGGCCACACCAGGCTTGCAGCTATCATTTGGATAGCTCCAGGATTTCCAGTGTGAGATAGCTCCAGCTATCATTTGGACCTCCAGGATTTCCATGTGAGAGTGGATACAGGGCAAGCTAACTCTCAACGTCAGCCTGCAGTGAGACAGGTCTAACAGTTCAGAAGCAGGTTTCCACAGCCACCTGGAAGCTCATCAGCCCAGACTCCTACAAGCTGGTAGGTGCTCAAATTTAGCGAGTCAGCGCTGTCTTGAACGGAGATGGTAAAGCCAGGTGTGCTTCCAGATTACCAGAGGTGGTGGCAATTGCTAATTTCTGGGAAAGGAGATCTGAAAAACAGATCTAAATATTAAATCTATTTTCACATGAGCAGCTTTCCCACGAGGGCCCAGAGTACAACCTCTTCACATCCCCAGCACCTCCTAGAATAGTCTATGCTTTTGTTTCTCCATTCTAAATTGAGCTTCTGATACCTACTTTGTAAAATACTTTAAGCTCTATGGGTGAAATACGGTAGCTAAGACCCAGGTATGATTATTGTCACTGTTATTCTTCAATCCCCCAGAGGTTTGCTGAAATGACACTCTAGATCACTTTTGAATGTCTTTGAGTTAATTTTCCTGTGTGCACATGTGACTAGGAAGGTGCCAGATGTTGACCGCAATATTTGCATGATCAAAATTAAGCACCATTGCGCATTATTTGATTTGTCTCTCCCTTGAATGTATAAATAAGAAACTCAGTGGTGAGCACTGGCTGCCATGAACACAGATGTGGGAAGAACACGCATAGCAAAGATTTATTTTGGAATCCAACACCTAATTAAATGAGGGGCTGGAAAGAGGAAGAATAAAACAGCTACGAGGGTGAAAATAAAGAAAGTGTTTTACAAGTTTGCCCGTACTCCAGGGAATAGCTCTAGTTCGAAACATTGCAGGGATGTTTTGGCTTACAAGCACATGGCGTGCACATTCAACATTAGAGGCATTAACTCTGTAAAAATTATGTAAATAATCTGGCAACTTTATTAAGCATTCTCCCCTCTCTAGAAAAGCTTATCTTGGATTTGACTCAGTTCAGAGAAAGGTTCTCAGGCTTTACCAAAGGCACAAAATACAGCAATTATATTACCCAACCGATGGAGCTGACATCACTTTCCTTGGGTTGCTTTTGACAGTTGCTAGACCTCACTACAAGGAAAATCATGCTAAAATGTCAGGTTGAGATTCAGTCTATTTTTCCCAGTCTTTTTTTTTTTTTTAATTCCTTATCCTTGAAATTAATGCAAAATAGCCTTACAATCATCAGCACTGAGGTATAAGCTCTTGCACTTCTGACAGTGTTCTTTTTCATGATTTTTGAGCCTTTTGGGTTAAATTTGAATGATTTCTAGAGCATTTCCTTTGACAGAATCAATCAGGACCTTAAGTGCTGCAACCATTACTGCCAACCAGGAAACCTCTTGATCTTCAGTGCAGCACGCAGAGGCCTTTGTGCAATGCAAGGAGTCATACAGGCATGTAAGGAGGAATTTTCTGAGAAAATAGTGAGTTAAACATGATATGGCTAATAGGAGAGGACCCCTCACAAATCCCTGTAATTTAAAAGAAGTAGCTACCCAGCAGCTCTTGGCACTCCCAGTCAATGCATCTTCTTTGGCTGCTGTAGCTTGATTCGGGTCAAACCTTCACCATGAAGGACCTCAAAGGCTATTGCCAAAGTGGCCCGTTGATGTGATCTGTGCCCCCTGTTCCTCCCTTCCCACCACTTCTGCTGAAGAATACTTCAGTAACACCTGGCTTGCCCTCTGCCTATGCTCCCACTTTTCCTTCCAGAGGGAAGGAAAGCAGTGTCTACATCCCTTCTAATCACTGCCTCAAGCACTGAGCTCCTGGATAGAACCTGCTACAAGAGATTTACTTGGCTGCATTTGTGAGGCCAGGAAGGGCACTGACAATGTTTAGCCTCACGTGGGGTCAGTAGTGGGGCTTTGAGCCTGTGATGTGAGCTCTGAGCACCTCAGCAGAGACATGTCATCGGTACCTGGAAACGACTGCACAGACACGAGCAAAAGCACCCAATGGGTATTGCCATCTGTTTAGGCTCTGGACTACGGCAAAGTTAGACTGTAGCTGGGCAGAGGGCTTGAGGACTGAAATGGTGCTTCGTGTCACCAGAGATCTAAAATCTCTATCTGTCATGGCACAGCTGTCTGGTTCCCCAGAACTGAGGCAAATTTTCTGAGAGCAGAAAGAAAAATAAGTCGTTTGAGGGAAAAAGAAGATTTACATTGATGCAAGAAATCAAAATGACTTCATTTTTTTTTCCAAAAGCACTGAAACACAAAGGCCAAGTACCTCCTACAGAACATGTTGTTGGTAATGTGAGGATTGCATGACTCTACGCGTTACAGGTTTATTCTTTTGGATATGAGGTGGGTTCTGCAGCAAAGCAATGCTGTCTCTGGTCTGTGGTGGCACCTGGCTGCTGTGAAGCCAATGAGAAAACTCCAGTTACCCCAGAGCAGTCCTGGACATGGGCATCAGTGAGTGGGGACAGGTTTGCTGGCTGTCGTGCCTGACACTGAACCTCTGGCAGTGCTGAGTTACAGGTACTTTGGAAGAAGTAAAATAAGAGTAATTTACTCAATTCCTAGGACAGAATCTCATAGCCAAGATATTAAATAGTTTATTTTTTGTCCTTAACCATAGCTTTAGATTCTTTAGATATGTTTATCTTGTATGAGATATTACATGGACTCTTCAGACACAGAAAAGGCACATCCTCAGCCTTTGAGACAAAACAATTCCACATTTCAGCCTCTTTTTCACTGGAATTTGGGGGATACTTTGTGCTCTCTTTGGAGGCAATACGTTTTTTCATGGTCCAGACTACAGATTCATCATATGCATTCTGAGCTAAACAACTTTTGCCTTCCAAACTGCAACGAGTCATCACCGAAACCCACAGGATACCTATGAAGTTTGCTTCTTTCCATTTAGCATTTAACATGTGAATTGGAGTGGGAAATACAGAGCATGCCGAGCCCCGAGCCAGCTTGGCACAGTTTCTGCAATGCGTGTCAAGTGTATCGGTGCATGCTGACCTGGGCCAGGTTTTGCACAGGTCCCAATGCAGGCTGGGAAGTAACACAGCCTCAGTGCTGGTCACCACCTCCCTCCCAGGGGAATTCAGTGCATGCCTGTGAAATGCCACCAAGGGAATGTGGCTGGCTGGGAGGGTGTGAGAACACAGCAATGGACTCAGATGTTTGATTCCATGTGCAGAATTTTTTCCTTTTGTGTTTACAGCGCTGTGAATTGTTCTGTTGTTGGGACTTTGTTCTGGGCGCAGCTCAGCCTTGAGCTGGGCTTGCTTGTTTGTTTCCGTTCCACCACTGTTTCCTCCGCCTGCCTCTCAGCATGACTAACACCGTCTGAGCCGCTTCCCTTGTCTCCACAGTTTCCCCTCTGTGCGCTGCCACAGACGTGGACAACAGTTGTGCTTCTCCTCCGTGTGCTGCCATGGAGTGACCTGCTCAGCACCCAGCAGCGTGGGAAAGTGTGCTAACAGCAACTGGAAGGTGATTGCTTCGTGGTGTAGATGAACCAAAACAGACCTTTATTTTTAGTTAAGAAAATTATAGAATCATCTGGTTGGAAGAGACCTTAAAGATCATCGAGTCCAACCGTTCACCCTGCACTGCCAGGGTCCCTAAACCATGTCCCTCAGCACCAGATCCACATGGCTGTTAAACCCTTCGAGGGATGGGGACTCCACCACCTCCCTGGGCAGCCTGTTCCAATGCTTCACAACCCTCTCTGTAAAGAATCTTTTCCTGATATCTAACCTAAATTTCCCCTAGTGTAACTTGAGGCCATTCCCCCTCGTCCTGTCATTCTTAATATGGGAGAAGAGATCAACCCCCACCTCCCTACAACTTCCTTCCAGGTAATTGTAGAGAGCGATAAGGTCTCCCCTGAGCCTCCTCTTCTCCAGACTAAACAGTCCCAGCTTCCTCAGCTGCTCCTCACAGGACAAGTTCTCCAAACCCTTCACCAGCTTCGTTGTCCTTCTCTGAACTTGCTCCAGCACCTCAACCTCCTTCTTGAAGTGAGGGGCCCAAAACTGGACACAGTACTCAAGGTGTGGCCTCACCAGTGAATGAAAGCTTTGCTTGGCTTCCATTTTATTCTCTCACACTTGTAAGAGCAAAGCAAGATGCACGTGTGGTGAAGAGAAAGGTATCTTGTTGACTGTGTTGCCTGATGTCATGGTTTATCCCCAGCCAACAACTCAGTGCCACGCAGCACTCGCTCATTCCCCCCTTGGTGGGATGGGGGAGAGAGTTGTGGGAGTACGAGTCAGAAAACTTTGGGTTGAAATAAAGACAGTTTAGTAGGTAAAGCAAAAGCTGCACACACCAGCTAAGCAAAAAAGAATTCATTTACTACTTCCTATTGGTAGGCAGGTGTTTGGCCATATCCTGGAAAGCAGGGCTTGAGAAGACAAACTTCGTAATTCCAGCTGTCCTCCCTTCCTTCTTCTTCTCCCAGTTTTATCTGCAGAGCATGACATCATGTGGTATGGGATATCCCTTTGGTCAGTTGGGGTCAGCTGTCCCAGCTGTGTCCACTTCCAAATCCTTGTGCATCTCCAGCCCACTCACTGGTGGGGAGGAGTGAGAAGCAGAAAAGCTCATGATGCTGTGTAAGCACTGCTCAGCAATAATGAGAACATCCCTGAATTATCAACGCTGTTTTCAGCACAAATACAACCCACAGGCCCATGCCGGCTACTAGGAAGAAAATTAACAATATCCCAGCAAAAACCAGAACATCCGAGGTAATTTCCGATGGATTAGTTTAAGTCTGGGAGATGGCAGCTCTCTTGATTTGATCATTCACATCCCTTTGAACCAGATAAGCGTTTTCCTTCTTTCTCTCTGTCTTGTATTTTGCTGGTCTGGGCCAAGTTCTTTGCTCTCTATAACTCATATGATGCATCTTCTTAAATGACAGCTCATTTTGTCATTTCAAGCCTGTTAAGCCTCCTCATAGCCTGGTGTGGCGCACAGAGCCCTGCTGCAGCACTCCAGACTCTGCAGCGCCTTCGCTGCCTCTGCAGCGGCTGGCGGTCCCTATGCCTAACTCCTAGATGATGGGTTTTCACCCCTTTTCAGAGAGTGCAGACCCCCCCTTAGCACAGGAACGGCTTCACGTGCGCGTGAATGTCCATGCACTGCAAGCATGGACCTCCTGAGGTGACTGACTGAACTATTTCCCTTGTTCACTATCGCTTGTATTTCATGTCTTTTGCAAGTTGAAGTGAAAACAAACGTGAACAAATCCTAATGCAGTTGGTGAATGGACTCCTGCTGATTTCAGTGGGTGCTGGAGTGTGGCCCTGAAACTCACAGCTCCTCCTGACCAGGTTTGCACCTCAAGTCATCCCACTGGCTGCAGGCAAGTATTTAAAATCTTCGCTGAATCTATCCTGGCTTCACAGAGACCATGCTTTAAAGCTTGTGGCAACAGAGCACTGACAGCTCTAAATGAAGGCAAGCAATAAGGAAAGCAAGAGATTTGTTCTTTACCAAGAATGATTCCCAGAATCAAAATTAATTTGCGAGCGGGTTTAATGCAAGTTTTGCCAAATCTAGTGCATGTTTTGGCATGTACAGATTTTGCCAAAAGAGCATTGTTCAAGGAGTTTATCTCTCTTTTGCTTATAGATCTGCTATAAATTAAAATGTTGATAGCCACATTTTTCACTCTGTATCCTCGCAAGGATGGACAATGCGGTGCTGGTGGAGTGAGTGTTCCCAGGGCCTGGGATGCCAGCTGGAACTCAGAGGACCTAAATTGTTTTACACCTTTCTCACGGACACCTGAAATGGCCTGTGTCAGCTACAGCACCTCATTTTCTGATTTTCAAATATGGATGTGACTGTGCCCCTCTGTTTCAGAGAATCCTGTCTGGATAAACGATTATGAGACACATAGGCGCGATGGAAAGCACATATGTTGACGGATGTAACCTGTTGAGAGACTCAGATTTGGAAGTGGTCTTCACAAAAATACGCACTATCTCAGTCATTACTCATTGGCAAAAAGTGAGCAAATTGAGCATTTCCTCAGCTCATCAGCTTTCTGGGAAGCCGAAGCCAGGCCACGTTGCTGAGCAGGACTGACAGATGGGGACTGCTGCCCAGGACAGCTTTCACACAGCATCAGTCGCAGTGTGGTCCTGCTGCGCTCCTGCTCTGGGAACCCATCTGCAGGAGTGTTTTGCATGCAGAATGGTGGAAGGAAAACAGAAGTAACATTGCACGCTGGGGGTTTGTGATACACAGAAAGGCAGCACGAAAAGGCAGGTGTGGGTGTGAGTCTAACCTGACTCTATCTCCTAGCAATACATTTATTCTTTTGTGGAGTAGAATTATGAAATAAGATGTTCAGCCTCATTAGGTGGTTAGGGGCTGCTATTTATTTAAATAAAAGATGAATAAAACTCTTTGGCTGTCTTTGTGCTACTGAATAAAATGGGCCAGGGATCATCCTTTTGCCGGAGGACTGGGGACATGGCATGATTCATCTCCACATGGCTAAGCAATCTCCTCTGTCAGAACAGCATGGCCTCATCCTTCCATCCATCCATCCATCCATCCATCCATCCATCCATCCATCCGTCCATCCATCCATCCATCCATCCGTCCATCCATCCATCCATCCATCCAACCAACCACGCATCCAACTGTCCATTTATTGGGAAACCTTCCTGGCACTTGCCATCTCCAAACTGTTCCTGATCATGGCCAGGGAGAGGACTAGCAGGACTGAGACAAAACTATTCCAGGAAACACGCTAGTGACCAAACCCTGCCTGGTTGCAGAGCAGGGCTTAGGCCTGCACCTCTTTTTTTAGCAGAATAGATATACTGGGTAGGTAATTGGTAGAGATGGCTGCTCTGTTCTGTGTTTCTAGCATGCCTCCTATAGAAAGGTCATGGTCACTCTGTAACCGTAGTGACAAATCTTCATCTCGGTGTGAAATAGTAAGTAACAACTAAGATGACAGTCATTTGCCCCCTCCATGGTGTGGTTATCTCCTCAAACACATTTCTGTCTGAGATGCAAGATGGCTGAAATTCAGTCCTATGGCAACAAGCAGTGTATAAAAAATTCTGATGCAAAGGTTCTGCAGCTCCCATTTTTATGGACCTAAATCAGAAATGCCATGAAATTGCAGGAGCAATTCCCACTTTTTTATGATACACACACGTTCTTCATTTCCAGCCCGAGTACCAGGGCGTTAAGAGATGACATCTTGTGGAACCAAAAGGTATTTCATACAATTTACAGAAAGTTTTATGGCTCCCTCTGAGCCTGGCTTTATTGAACTTGTGATGAGGACACATGACTTAATACTAAGAGAATGTGAAGGCAAGTCAAAATAATTTTTAAACATCCTTAAACTTTCATAACAGAAATATCTGGAGCTTCCTTAGCGTGTGCAAAACTCATGAAATGACACTATACCAGATGATGCAGTGTGCCTTACAGCCACATAATGTTAGTCAGCCAGGAACTGAGTTTCCACTATATAAACACTATGTAAAACAAACCCTGACCCAAACACCTTCCATTTTAGGCAAGACTGTACAGCCTGCTGACCGTGCAGAATGGATTTCTGATTGCTCATTTTATTCCCGTATAGGTGAGTTAAAATGCTCTATCAGGAGCTTAAATAAATACTACTATGAAAATGAGAAGGCTGTGTAAGAACTGCTTTGTTTTAAACAATGAGGGCACTCTGCTGCAGTGCTCTCTTGTGTATCCCACGGCAAGACGGAGGAGGAATATTTATCCTTATTGATTTAAAAAAATGCTAAAATTTAAGTAGACTTTAAAGTAATGGCTGTTTCCCTTCCTGGCCTAAGCCCAATAGCTTTCTTGTATGAAGTATGGCTGTCAATTACAAATTCTATAGTGAAATGCAAGTTCCTAGTGCTGGAACATTGCATTGCCCAAGAGTTTTATTCAGAGCGTCTAACACGTTAATAATTCACTTAAATGCTGGTACATCCAGTAGTTTTATGATATAATGATTTTTTTTTTCCCTAATTAAATTAAGGAAATTGAGGTAGGAGAAAAAAAGGGAAAGGGGCAGAGAAAATTAGATCATAGATTCATAGAATCACAGAATGCTTTGGGTTGGAGAGGCCTTCAAAAGTCATCTAGTCCATCCCCCTGTCGTGAGCAGGGACATCTTCAACTAGATCTGGTTGCCCAGAGCCCTGTGCAACCAGGGATAGGGCATCCTCCACCTCTCTGGGCAACTAGTCCAGTGTTTCACCACCCTCATTGTACAAAATTTTTTTCCTTGTATCTAGTCTAATTCTCCCCTCTTTAAGTTTAAAACCACCACTTTTTATCCTGTCCCAACAGACCCTGCTAAAAAGACTGTCCCATCTTTCTTACAGGCCCCCTTTAAGTACTGGAAGGCCACAATAGGGTCTCCCTGGAGCCTTCTCTTCTCCAGGCTGAGCAGCATCAACTCTCTCAGCCTGTCCTTATAGCAGAGGTGCTTCATCCCTCTGATCCAAAGGACTCCAGGTGAGGTCTCACAAGAGTGGAGCAGAGTGGCAGGATCACCTCTGTCGACCTGCTGGCCACGTTTCTTTTGATACAGCCCAGTATAGGGTTGGCTCTCTGGGCGGTGAGCACACATTGTCGGCTCATGTCCAACCTTTCATTCACCAGTACCCCTGAGTCCTTCTCAGCAGAGTTGCTCTCAATCCCTTCATTCTCCACCCTGTATTAATAGTGAGGATTGACCCAACCCAGGTGTAGGACCTTGCACAATTATCTCAGGCCCTATAATTAGCGATCCAAAATGAGACCCTGTGAGCTCTCCTGGGTTGCAGTGGGCTGCATTCAGCATCTTCCCTCACCTGCAAAGCCTCTCAGGATCTTCTGCGGACAAGGTCAACACAAAGCCTGGGTAAGGACCACCTCCTGTTTCAGACTAACTGGCTGAACAGGTTTCTGAGAACAAAGGCAAAATGCAGGGGGTCATTAATTCGACTCAGCTTCCTCTCCCACTTTGCCTTATCTATGCAGAGATGACTTCAGGGGGGCTGTGGAAACGGCTTAGCCGGGAGTTG
>NW_010429774.1:0-1185 GCF_000710305.1 Buceros rhinoceros silvestris | reverse complement strand
ATGAGGATCCTTTCGGTCCTGGACCGGTAGACCCGGAAGAGGAACCAGACCTGTATCTGCCGCTTGGTCGACAATCTAGATCCCACAACGAGCTCGTGCGCCCGTGGTTGGGGCAGTGCGAGATGGAAATCTTGATGATGATGGTGACTATGATGAGGATCCTTTCGGTCCTGGACCGGTAGACCCGGAAGAGGAACCAGACCTGTATCTGCCGATTGGTCGACAATCTCAAACAGGCGGTAAAAGAAGGCGACCTTCCTACAAGACCTTACTGTGTGCCCGGTAACCCATGCAGCACATCGGCTACCGCGCTGGAGCCCATCAGTTTTAGCATGGTAAAAGAAGTTTGACCCCTGCGGTCAAAGACTATGGGGTCAAGTCCCCGCGTTCACTGAACTGACTTACAACAGTGTTTGAAACGTACGTGCTGTGTCCTCACGACTGTAAGATAATAGCCCAGTTACTGTTGGCGAGTACGCAGTATGTGATTTGGAGTGGGAAAGGCGGAGGTGATTTTGCTACAGCGGTTGCACAAGCGTGGTTACCTATAGACGCTTTGAATCAGGTGACAAGTCTTGCATGTGACGCCTCTTTAAAGGTCCCAGATGCTGGCAGGGCCGAACAGGCCTTTGTCAGCATTAAGCCAGGGGCTAGTGCGTCGTATGTGCAGTGATTGAAACCATCAGTAAATTCACCTCATAAATTTGTAAAAGTCTCTACAGTGATGCAGGGAAATGTGATACCTGCTAAAAAATGAAAGGAGACAGACACAGGATTTTATGAATTCTAAGACATCTTTTTATGTCTTTTTACCCCTTGTTTTCTATTGCACAGAAAGGAGAGAGAATAACTGTTTCTGAACACTCACCTACCCCATTATGAGTGCTGAAAATCAGGTTTTCTCTCCTAAGCCAATACTTACAAAATATTTACACTAGCTAAACAGAATGATGTCAGGTGTGGCTGCTGTAGCATTTTTGCCAAAGCATGGTCAGTGTGTTCTGTTTTAGCCTTGTCACAGTTTCATACAAATGAAACCTAGAAGGAGCCATTTTCAGATGTTTTGTTTCTTTTGCACACATCCTACTCCCCATAGGTTACAACCACACGGGCTGTGTGAGGAACAGAACAATTCAAGCTCTTTGTTTCCTAGTGGAGAAACCCGTGGTCGTCCCCTAGGGTTCT
>NW_010429773.1:61583-74750 GCF_000710305.1 Buceros rhinoceros silvestris | reverse complement strand
TTTTTATTTTTATTTTTTATTTTTATTTTATTATTACTAATAAAGAAACCGATCCCAGACAGCTGCAGTGGATCAGACCCACAGCAGCTGTACCTTCCTGCACTCAGGAAGGGTGGTGGAAGTATCTTGCTTGCCACCCTTTCAGGACAACTTGTTGTGCAGAGGGTCAGCTTCTTACTTGAAGAGAACTGTCATGCTGTAAACATTTCTAGTGGATCTTGGGTTAGCAGCACTTTTAAGAATACCCTAATGAAAATAAATTGTTATGTATTTACCCATATGCTGAGGAGCATACGGCTAATGCATTTAGACAGTGCTAATGAAGTTAAGATTCAGCTAAATTTGTTGGCTCATGGATAACAACTGTTCTCAACAACCAATCTGAGCCTGCTATAATTTTAGCATTACAACTGATACCTGGCCATTACTATACGTGCTCATCCTGCAGATATAGAAGAACTGGTTTTCTGAATACAGATTTCTCCACATTGTGATGAGAAGGTAAGCAGCATATAACACCACTGAACTCGAGACTTACAGGTAACGTGAGCAAGTTACAACTTCGTGACAACAGAGACCGGTCTTATTCATCGCATCCGTAAGACTACTGCTTTCTTTTTTAGCTTCAAGGATTAAAAGCTTTTATTTAGTCCAATCACATTCTCTTCATGCCAGTGCTACACTGATGTGACTACAGCCAAAACTGAACAGAAGACAATTGTGCCTAAGAAATAGTCCTGCTTTTTTAAGCTTATGTGTCATCATCATCATGGCTCGGCCTCACGAATGAAGATCTGGGAAGGGCTTTTCCCACACTCACTGCAAGCAATGAGTGCACCCTTCAGGCCTGTGCGGTGGATTTTTTAGGTGAGGTGCAGCGTGTGCGGAACTGGCTCCACCCTTTACACCTGAGGTTCATCTGCCAGGGCCTAGTGAGCTTGGACGGTGACAGCAAAATCCTCGGGTCATAGGTTTGTTTAGAGTATCCTTCATCTATCTTAGATGGATGCCTTACAAGGCTACACGAGCTCCATCTGCCTGGGTTAGGAGTCAGAGTTGTCCTTCTCCTAGGATGGTTGCCCAAAGGCTAGTGAGCCCATCCTGCCCGTGGACACACTTTGTCTGACCCTTCAGTTGAGACCTGTCTGGCTTGGGGGACCCTACCAGAGGCACATGCCACCACCAGCACAGCTCTCAACCTCACAAGGGCACGCAAGCTCCTTCCCCACGACAAGGGGGTGCCCATGAAAGAGAAGCCTAAGTGTAGAAGTGCACTAAGTCTACTACAACAGCTAGGAGTCCTTCTATGCAATCATATCACTATTGCACTGATCTTCAAGGTGAAGGTCCCTACTTCTTGTGGGAAACCTACTCCTTGTACATGATCACAGGGATCCTGAAGTCCAAGGTAAATTCCACTTTAAGTGATTATGCTGGGCCTATCCGTATGCTACTACCATTGCAACTATTATCTTCATTCTGTTAACCCAACTACTGCGTAGCGCGGCTGCTTCGTGTTGACTGTTACTACATGTCATGCCAGAGCTGGCTTTAATTTAGCAGTACACACTGCTTAGAGAGGGTTATATAGCAAATTCCAGGCAGTTATGTAATGAACATGTAAGTATACTCTTCAAAAGGCACAAAACATGGCTAACTTCCCCTACTCTGCTCTTGTGAGCCAGGTGTCACTTAACAATGCAGACCTCTCCTTTGATGGATCTGGGATAGTCATTTGTCAGTTACCACCACAAACCCATCAAAGAGCAATGGTTTCAGTGAAGGATGGAATGGAATAGCAGAGGTGTGTCCTTCTGAGCTGTTACCTTGGGGACCCACCTTACTCAGACACCTTCATTTATAGACCAGAGCTCAGGCCTGGCGTTAATTCACAGCCCCACTTTCTCTGTGACTATTACCAAATCATTCAATCTCCCGCTAGCCTCCAAGCGGTGCAATCCATTAAAGACAGCAGTGATACCAACCTCCCCAAATCTACCAGAGAACATCCCCAGGAAAGTTGCTTGAAGTGTACCCCCATAACCTGACGAAAAAGCAGACCCAGCTATTCCAGAACACCATCCATGCCATTTTGCAGGCGAGTAAAAAGAGGCCTAAGGTGAAGCAAAAGAAAAAAATTTGCTTACCCAGAAAATAAGAAAGCTTTGCTCCAGTCAGACTTGTCCAAAATCACATCAGGAGCATAATCCCAGAGTCTGTCTCCTGACTCACTGTGCTGCCACAGAGAACATCATCCCGTTTCTACTTAACAGGTAGAGCCCTTTACATACAGTTAGCAATTGCCTCATCCATTGCCTCTTCACCTCACGCAATGTTTAATAAAGCAAGAATAAATTACGCCAAAAGGAACCACCAAACGTGGCTTAAAGAATACCAAAACTATGATGCTGCTTGTCAGTGCAACCTGTACCTCCTTCTAGGGGCAGCTGCTGAGGTGTACAGCAAACATTCACCCAGACCTGCACAGCAAATAGATGTCAGAGCTGCTCTAAGCAGGTCATACAGTCCATGCACCATTCTTTGGAATACGAAAGGCACCTGTTTCTTCCCTCAAAGGGAAAACATTATAGTGCAAAAGAGCAAAAGCATCTGTCATGACCACTACCACCTTCATCACTATTATTCACCAGCAAAGCAGCAATGATTCACCTCCCTCTTTCTGCCACATAAAGCCGGATAGTTGCTCTGTGTATCCCAACATTTTCTCCAGCTTCCATAATCATTATTTAAGTTGACATCACATTCAGGGATTCCTTACAAACACAGCTATCAGAAACATCAAGTACAAAAAAGCCAAGGATATCATGCCTCTATAGAAAGGTTTCTGAAACGTACACACGACTGCCCCAGAGGCGGGCTTACCCTGCTGAGACCTCACAAGCTCAGGGAGAAGCTGGAGAAAGCCACAGCACAGGTCTACCAAATGCTCTTCTGTGAAACCAGAGGTTCAGCTCTTGCTGAAGGGTGCAAACAGCATTTAGTCAAATGGGAGACAGCTAATTATCTTGATTTCCTGCATTAGTTTCCCACAAACAGGTACTGCCCTAACTTCGTTAGGGCATCTGACAAGGCTAACATCTGATCAAAGAAGGTAGCACAGAGCATCAGCTGAAACTAGGAAAATACATGTATTTGAAGGGGAGAGAGATTGGCTTTATAGACATATGAATATACACAGAGACACTTCTAACCCCAGGTTTTCTGTCGTGTTGCAGACTGTGAAATGGTTAGGTTTAGACCTGCACCATATGTATTCATGTCACCTGAAATGCACGTGTGTACAGGTCTCCTGAGCAAAGGGGGTTTTCTGGGACACAGAGGAGACCTGAGGTACCCCACGAGGTCTGTTCAGGTAGTAAGCAGCCTACAGCAGACGCATACAGCCAGGTTGGCTGGTGATGCCATGACTACCCTTTCTGGTTCCACACAGTTAGCTATCAAGTTACAAAATACAAGGTCTTTATTCTATTCCTCTCTTGTTTATCTGCACGAAGCAACACAAAACCATATGCAGGCTTTCACTGTCATTACAAGCCATATTATTTTTGTAATTAAATCCAGGTCCACAGCCTGAGAGCTCCTCTTCTTCCCTTCCCCATTTTCCCCCTCTCTGCTCCCCTCACCATTTGCCTCTCTCCAACCTCGTTTGGGCTTATATGCTGTGTCATTAAATTCCAGAACAGTAAACAGCGGCAGCCTCTCTCTCTTATGCACTGACATGCTGCTTTCTAGGCTGAAAATTAGATATGGGGTTAATTTCACTCCTGCAAGGACTGTGCCTTTTATTTTTCTTTACGTCCAACTCAAAGGATGTTTTTGGCAGATGTGTAGTGGAAAAAGATCATATTTGCTCTCTGCTTCCTCCCTATACTCCCTCCTTCTCCACTACCACCCATCAGCCATGAAACAACACAGCCCAGCCAGATCCCAAAGTGAAAGCAAGACAAAGCACCCACAGAGCCCCCCACTTCCATTCAGCAGAAATGGGCCGCTCCAGGGCAGCCCAGGATCTACAAGTAGGCCAGACAGAAATAAAGAGAGTAAACAAAGAGTATCCTGTCCAAGCAGAGAGGGGCTAAAGAGAGGGATGCCTTTCATTAAAATGCAAGGCAGGGATACAAGCACGCATCCAGTCAAAAGCATCACTGGATCTTGCTAGGAGTAATAGGAGGAACCCAAGACATGGTCATGCCAGTATAAGGACCCAAAGCACACCACTCAACTGTACACAGGGCACAACCGCATATCCCGCCCACCAAAGTCCAAAACCAGGCAGCCAACCACGCACCTATCACCAACCCCAAACACCAGAGACACCAGCCCCAAGGCAGCAGCACCACAGTGCTTCTCTCCGGAAGGCTGAGTAGGGAGCAGTGCACACAGGTACAGTACCAGGCAACCAGAGCCATGCAAATGTCAGAGCCAATGACATTTAAAAACAGCGTAGCTGCCTTTTTAGAAAAGGGATGGGAAAAGGGGAAGGCAAGCACAGCACAGCCGTACAACAGGTCAAGTGTTTGCTGTCCTTCTTTGGGAGGAAGGGTAACGCGGCATGCGTGCCTTCTCAGTTTTCAGAGCATTTGTCACATGATAAAATCATTAGCCTGGGAATTAATAGGAGAGTTTTGTTTAGTTTTTCTACAACCTGCTGCTCTGGAGCCACGCAGATCCAGGAGTGAAAGAGTCCATGCTGTGTATACCTTGTGTCTCCCATTACACAGCTACCATGAACCTCACATTTTTCCACAGACCGGTAGAAAAAACACAGTATGTGGAAAAGTAGGGGAACAGTCAGGAGTTTCTAGCAAAATAGCAGCCTGTCTGATGCAAGTCTGCCTGGTTATTGGGTAAATTGAACATGTTGCTTTTTTTAAATAGCCTAATCATATTTACTATTACATCAGACTTACCCACCATGAATTGTTCTCATGCAATGGAAGAATTTTTAATCTAATATCTTGGACTCAGATAATTTCCCAGCTGCAGAACTGCAATAATTTTCTATCTTCTAATTGTTGAGGTAAGCTGATTAACTTGGATATGTTTTAGTTTCAGGGTGCGATTATCTCCCTTTATTGTACTTGAGCGAGAATGGGTGACTTACAGTAAAAGAACTTTGTTTTCCCCAAGTCAGCTCTTAAAGTATTATTCTCTGTGATGGAGATAGGTCTTTCCAGTTGCATTTCCCTTAGCCCTTAACTTTCAACATTTCCTCTCTCAGAGACACTGTATTAACAGCAAGTCCTATTTTACTCAAAGAAAATACACTGAGATATCCCTGAAATAACTCTTTCAAAAAAAAAAAAACTCACATAGAAAAACATTTTAATAAATTTTCAAATGTATTTTAAACAATAAAACCCCCACAAAGTAGCATTATTGGTCAAATCCTACTTGGATTGTTCATTTGATTTCAGGCACAATTATGGAAGAAGAATAACAGCAAAAAAAATGATGATAAAGCCTGATGCTCTCTTCACATGTACAGTGGAGCAAAGCAGGGACCTCCGTTCACTTCAGGAGAACTGATTCATACTCAGGTAAGGGAGAAGACAAGCATATCCTTGAAGTTACATCATTAAAAATTGAAAAAATACTGCTTACTCCCACAATTTTATTGAGACCTTTTGATATTACGGTTTTTTCTTAAATCCCCAGATCCTAGATTTACTTGATTATGTCAAAGGGAATCCCTCTTCTCCTTTATTTTTTCCTTATGTTTCTAGCAATTTCATTCTAGGAAGAAAGCCTGAAACCATGAAATGAGGACACTTTTTGGATGGGAATGTTGTATACATTGAAGCATTTTATTTTCCCTTTCTCTTCCAGATCTCACTGTTGTGCAGGGCTTTTCAACCTGTGTTGATTCGCAGGCCAGATTTGACACTGGAAACATATGAATTACACATATGCAGATTCCCATATGGCATATATCAATTCATCCCCTTAGTCACCGTTCATTAATTCCTTTGAAATAAACGTTCATGGGTGGAAAACCACTAGTCTGATGATTTAGTGGGAGCGTGGCTCACGTGTTTTCCCTGCTCAACATTGGCAATACCAAGGAGCCGGCCTATTTATAAGGGAGACTCTCTAAAAAGCCAGTTCAGTGAAAAGACATGTTTGCATAAAACAAGTGCAAGAACTCAACATTAGAAATGTAGCAACAGCAAAATCAGTGTTTTGCTACTTCCTATTAAAAAAAACAGAAGTAATCCCAGTCCCCAGCAAACTGCTGCTCATGCACAGCTGTGCCCCTCACCGCTAAACCCCTAAAACCATCCCCATCCCCAGGAAGGGAACAGGCAACCTCTGCTTCTTCCCTGGTGGGGAAGGGAAATTGGAAGCTGTCCTCTACTGAGAGCAGTGTGAGCACTTGTGTCCCTGAAAAGGTTCTCGCAGAGAACAACCTGCAATATAAAAGCAGCCCTCCTACTACCGGCACGTTGCTATGGGCACTATTTCTAAGAAAGCAGCCACAGGAGCAGATCCAGAAAACATGGCAAAATATTTGAGGTAAGAAAGGAAAATTACAAATATCCTGGACTCATCCCTGCCTGTTCCTACTGGCAGCGATAGGACTGTAGAGAAGTCAGACAGTGTAACGTCATAGTGCTGGACATACAGCCTGGTGGGGTTTACGGTTTTCCATCACTCGACTCTATTTCAAAGCCCTATCTGGAATTAGAATTTCTTGGTACTCCAAGATAAAATTCCTCAGCTACCATCAATTAATTTTTTTTCCTAAAAATTAGTAAAATCAAGTTTATCTTTTCTTCATTAGCCAGCTCTAAGTGAATTTAATGAATGAAATTCTGGCAATGGAATTTTCCTAACAGATCATAGATAATGGTTCACAAAAACTTTCCACTTGCACGCTGCTACAGGGCAAGCCTATCTACAAAAGAGCAAAATATCTAAGTCTCTAGGCACCTTTTCCTACAGTGTTAGCAGTTGAGTAACGACAACTGAATTTTGTCACCAAAGTGTTACGGAACACGCAGCTTCAAGCCATCCAGCTGAAGTGAAACCAGAAGAGAGATGGTGAACTGTATTCCACATCACCAGCATCCTCTCTATGTTAAAGTCACTCTGTCGATTCCAGTTCAAATTAATCAAGGGAGGATCTAGATTTTTCTAGATGAAATTAGAATTTAAAACTGGTATTTAAATGGGTTTTACCTAATAATGAGTCAGATATTGATGGAACAATCACCATGAAGACCAAGGTAAGAGGATCTTTATTCTCATTAATAATTCAAGTATCAGTATGGCTATTGATGACTATGCACTTAAAAGAGAAAACTGGGCAGCAACTGGAGTTAGCCTAGATTTCCTGAAAAGTTGTTGGACTGCAATAGACAGACACTGGAGAGATTTTACTGTAAGGTCCCACAAGAGAAATAGCACCCCCTCATTATTAAGAGACATTGGACCCTCAGAAGCATTACAAAATTAAACAAGGAACAAAACCACTCCATTAGCAGACTAATGAAAGGGGATGGGTGAAAAAAATTGAGGGAACAAAATCTGGAGGCAGAATCCAAACACTTTCCCTTTCTCCAAGCTCCCAGTGACAACATTTGGGGCACAGAGTAGCAGCATTCAGTGGTATCCAATTCCAGTTACTGCTTAGGAGCAAGCAACATTACGAGCTTTAAAATGATTGTGTACGATCAGCAAAAGCAAAAAACTAGAAAGGTCACAGGAGCCAAAAACACTCAGAACAAACCAGTTGGGGCTAGTTAACATAATCTGCTCTATTCACACAACTAAGTTTGTTTCACTGAGGGCATGAACTTTCTTGGAAAAGCTGTAGTAATTAACTGCAGGAGCTTACACATTTTCTTTCCCTCAAGTTTACTTTACCCCCAAATTAGAGCTGCCTGGAAACAAATACTTCAATCAATTCACTCAAAAAGCTGACTTTTGCTTGTTCTTTCCAGAGGGAGGTGCTTGAAGAGATGGTATAGCTAGAAGTGAAGGATGCCCTTCAATTTCTCCTACCTCTTGTCCACATTTCCCACTACTTTGGATAGACACAAAGAAAACCAAGTCTTACTTCACGGAAAAAGAGCAGGTTTCCAATGAAAGGAAGAGGTGGAGGGTGTCGGATCCCTACTTTGCTTAGCTTGGAGAATGCAGACGTGGAGTACCTGGAAAACAATAAGGTATTAAGTTAATGTTGGATCTTGTCATGATAGGACTTACCATAGTAATTAGTTCAGATAACTTTCCTGGATTCAGAGAGCAAGAAGCTGCTTTCTGTGTTGGCTGAACTGAACTGCCAACGTGGAGACACTGCTCAGCAGCTCCTCGCATCACAGGAATAAATGCAATACACTGGTGCTTCAGAGTAAGTTAAAGGATGAAGTGACTCAAACACAGGCCTGCAAACTGAGCTTTGGAAATAGAGTGCTGCTCCTCTTCCACAAAAGATCTTGTAAGTCAGAAGTGACTCTCCAAAGCTACAGGAGGTTACAAACGAGATCTAAACAGGCATTGTGAGATCTAAACAGGCATTTCCCAACTGTTGTACAGTTGGGAAAGGAACAAGACAGTTCTTCAGACTTATTTTCTTCCATCACTGCTACCTACACAGATCACAGAACAAGAATTCAAACTAGTTTCAGTTGTGCATGAGCCAAGACACTGTCAATTTGTTCAAGTCAAGCCCAGTATTTAAGCCAGATATGCTGATTAAGTGATTTTACAGCTGCTAGTCAGCAAATTAAACAAATATTAAAAAACACAGGGAAACAAAACCCAGACTGAAAAGCTTCATGCATCCCTTGTTTCAGATGAAACTGTGGGATGTTGACAGGGAGAATACTGGGGAAAAAAGAAAAAAGAAAAACCCATCCCCAAAGTCTTGCATTTTTTTCTCCCCTCCCCCTCTCTTAATACAAACAATGGATTTAAGTCAGTGGAGATCAGTTAGTGAAACCTGAAAGAGCAGCAGCTTTGATTAGCCAAAGACACAAAAATACTGAATACTATCATGCTGAACACTACACCAGGAGGACCAGGGGAAAAGATCTTTAAGGTTAATAAAAGGCTGTGACTATACTAACACCTTAGCTCAGAGCAATATTACAGATTTAAAGTGTGATGGTGCTGTGTCTGGGGCAGTTTTGGCACACACAACCACACTTTTTTGAGAGGAAACTGAACTTGAAGCTCAGTCCTAACCCTCCATCTCTTACCGGGGCAGGTCTGAACTAACAAGCAGTCCTCCAGCTTTGAACCCCAAGCACGGTGAGACTGTTTAGTCCTGGGGAGCAAATTAAATCTAGGCTGAAAAAAAATACACAAACTGCATATAGCGTAGGGGTTGCAATATCAACTGCTTTGGTCTATCAAGTCTACAAGTTATCCGAATGACACAACAGAAAGACAGCAGAAGCAGTGCTCTCAGATCCAGATGGGCTGGCTCCCTCTTAATCCTTGTGTACAGACTTGTTGACTCTGAAGACTATGCTAACACATTGCTACGACTTGGACCTCTACTCCTTCAAGTTCAATAATCAACACATGCCTCATTTGAAACACTCTACAAGATGCAGGCAGAAATATTCTGATTTAACTCAATGCGCAAACAGTTCATTGGGTCAGGAAGGAAGGGGGAAAAAGAAGAACTAGTGTCAGAAGATGGTCCTTTCTTCCAGGAGAGAAAAGGAAAGAATGGTGTTGTGAATTGAAGTGTCTAAAATTAAGAGAATTAAATCTCATACAAGCAGCAACCTATTCTCTTAATGGTTTTTTTTTTTTGTGAAGATACTTTACAAAAATCATAATCAGGAGACAGAGATTTGATCACTTTTAAATAGCAACAGTGGGGGTTTTTTTACAGGACAGTACAAACCTTCTCAGCCTAAATTATGTGTCTTCAAGTTTATACAAGGGCGCTATTTCAGTTTGAGAGGGTATCGTGCAGTAAAGGCACAGAAGTCGACGTTTATTACACATTTAATATGCATTATTGATTTTTTGGCTATTTAACCACATCTAAAAATATGAGTTTTTCCTTATTGAAACAGCTAATGCTCTTGGGGGAAAAAAAAATGTTTTAACTTCAAAACAACAAACAGCCTACACGATACATTTTCTTCCTCAAAGACAGGACTTTTTGCTGCTGTTTAATATCTTCCTAAAGAGTCTTTGTGTCACAGCAAAGTCCCCATCCTCAGTGTGTAAACAGCGGAAAATATGAAAATCTCTTCCAATAGAAACCCGTCAATTTTGCGGCATTTCATACTGGATGTTTTCACTGTAAAATATATGGCAGATCACAAAACACCAGGCTGGGCTACAGTTAACTGCTAATTTCACTGTAGACCAGACACTACTTCACGTACTGCAAAGTGAAAAGCAACTGCAACAAAGCCTTACATTACACAAAGTAAACTATATGATCACCAAACATTTAAAAAGGAAGAAAACTAATGACTACAGCGCACCCAGTTTCACAAGGCAAGAAACACACAGATTCTAAAGACTATTTATGCTTAGATGAGCAGTTCATCTTTGTTAGCTTCTGAGCATTACTGGCAGCTCCACACAGCTGAGGATTTGCTTTTCTTTTTCCCCTCCTAACATGGTTTTCTCTGATGCTTTTTATTCAGTTACATTTGAAGTAGGTTTTCAAAAGGTAAGGAGACACAGTTTACAATGAGATGGGAGACAGAAGCACTGTAGTCAGGCTACACAATGAAATAGAACAATGAAAAGGTAGGGGCAGTAGGGGAAAAAAAAGAAGAAATTTCATCAATAAACTCATCTAGCTCTACCCTGCGATTTCACAATATTTCTGGTATTGTTGAAATATCTGCAGTTTTGTAGAAAAGAACACAGATTGCAAGTGCTTAAAGACTGACGGTGCTGCATGCACACAAGAAAGAAGACCAAACACTGCACAGGTAACCTTAACTGACTATTTCTTAACATCTCACCTTACTTTCTGCAACCTTAAATATGAAGAGCTTTTTTCTTCCCTACCTCTGCAATATTTCAGTTCATTCCCACCATTTTGGGTGTGGGAGAGAGAAGGAGTGGCTTGAGGGTTTTTTTTTTAAAAAAAAATAAAAATAAAGAAAAATGAACACAATGAGCACCAGCAATACATGAATCCCACAGCTTCATGGCACAAACCTTTGCCTTTTCAGCCAGAAGCAACTGGTAACGTTAACAGGATGATTTATATGATTCAGCTACTCAGCACACCCATGACACAGACTTGACCAGTAACTCACAGAGCTGCATGTGAAGCACCCTGAGAAAATAGTGGCTGGGTTTTGTTGCTGGGAAGGGAGGGTGGGCTAGAAACAAGAAGAGTGCAAACAGGCAGGGCTGCCTTGCAGGCAGTCACAAGACATTCATCTGGAGAAGTGGTACAGCTGAATGAAACGGTTCTGAGCTTGCCTTATCACCAGCAGGAGCCTTATTTCTCACTCTGCCACTTAACACACTTCTATGTTAATTTATCACAAAAATTAATCTGATACCAGGCAGCCTCCTGTTGTTGCTGTGGGTGCACACTAAGGGTGGAAGACCTGCCAATGGACTAAAAGGGATAAGTCAAATGCGAAATGTAGAAATAGAAGACATACCGAGAAGTGACCAAGATGACCAAACATACGAAACAACTGCTGTACAAGGAATAAACAAACAGGGTATAACTTTAATCCTGGAAAAAGAAGCAACTGATGCAAGATTTGACAAATACCTTAAGATCCTGCATGGCTTAGAAAATAAAGAATTATTACCCTCTATTAAAAAAAATATTAAATCCACAAATGAATATTCAGGTGGCAGGATTAAAAATGAGGCACTTTTCCAAGTAATCAATATACTAACTATGGAACTCCTTGTCATAGAATGCTGCCTATTCCAGAAGCTTAAAAAGCTTCAAAAAATGATTAAAGAAAAAAAATCAGACCCTTCTAATTTGTGAATTTAACAAATGTAAGAGAGAGACATGGTAAAGATTAAAGAGAAGGAGGGAAAATTCAAATTTATTTTCCTAAGCAGGGAACTAGTCTGTAAGCTTCCAATGGCAGAGTGAGAGATTAGACTGTCACAAAATCTAAAAGGTAAAACCTCAGACACTTCAGTTTTCTAAAGAGGGAGAGAGGAAGGAGTCTGTGTGCAAAGGAAGGGGCATGGAAAAGGATAAAACTCTGGTGGCAGCAATGTTTACTAGACAATCTGGCACATTCTCACTCAAAGGAGAAACATACCCTAATATTTACACATGTAGGGCTTCCTGCACATCTATTAATTTAAAACCCTGGCATTATATTTTGAACAAAGTGACAAGACATCAAAAGAAGCCAGAGGTACAGAAGTAATGAAGTAGATCAATAAACAATTCAATAACTCTTTGAAGATGTTCAGATGGCCTCTCAGAGCTAGATGTTCTCTGTATATATTAAACACAACAGTTAGAAGAAAGTTAACTTGCCAAATACATTCCTGTAGACCAACATGGCAGATTTAAGCTCTCTGAAACAGGAGTTTCTCTCCACAAAATGCCATGCAAAAAAATAAGGCGAAAGAGTTTAAATCAACAGATAATTAACATAAGTTTTGATTGATATAAAATCAACAGAATTAGGCATCTGCCCAGGCCGGTCAGTACTGATCAGCACTGCAAGAAAATGTATTCTACCATTAAGTGCAATCAATTTGTGTAGCAGGTAACATTACTGTTTCCAATTCTGCATCATAGAGTTCGACATACCACTGAAATGCTCCCAAATTTCTCTCAGTAGAGAAAGTGCGTCATTCCTTCTACATCTAAGTAATGCACAACCTAATAATATCTGAAAGCTATAAACTAGGACACTCAGAGATAAAAAAAAAAGTGATGTTATTTAATCTCATTGTGGGGAGCTGGGAGGTGCATTATTTTGGAAGACCAATGTGGGGAAAATAAGGCATTTTGCTGAGATAATGGAAATTATTCCTGCCAAACAAGAAATAATCAACATGCATTTCCATCTATTTACCTCGATTTACATACACCCATACCAGCTCACAGTTAACATCAGGATGTATTTTGCTCACAAAGTAGTGATAATATACAAAATAACGGTAGCCTCCCCAACATTACCGTGCTGGCTCATAAAAATATACAGGCATTCC
>NW_010429773.1:52097-61459 GCF_000710305.1 Buceros rhinoceros silvestris | reverse complement strand
GAGCACTGGCTAGGCTACACAGCACAGTCTGCCCAAAACATGCATATCATCCCCAGGCTGGCTAAGAGCTAGGCTTTCTGCTCTCAGCTCTTTCTGGGAAATTTTGCATTATGAATACTACAGCGGGGTCACTGGAGAGCTGCCATGATATAAGTCTTTCCTCTTGTCTGCTGCTCAGGATATTTAAGATGGAAAATCATTATCTCTTCCCATTCTGATAGATGCACAACCCATGTCTTGCAAGCGGGTGAATACTGCAGCCTAAGCGCATACCCCCTTGATGGATACCACCACTTTTGGTTACTACCTCCAGAAAGTGTACTCACAAAAAGACCAAAGCGAAACACAAAATAACATCAGCTGTCCAAACACAGATAGGTCCAGAAGTTAAATAAAAACCAAAACAGGTACGTCTGCAAATATCTAATATTGGACAAACACGTACAGCAAAATCACAGGAGGCACTCATGGGTTTGCAGGACTGATGCCTAGAAAACTGCATTTTAGAGATTTTGTTCCAAGTTTCATAGTGTTGTGACAAAAAATACGTTCTGATATGTAGATAAAGATAGCTTAGGAAACTCAGACACACAAAAAAAGGCATTTCTCTTTAGCTATCAAAGTTGCTTTAGTAATTCATTCCATTCCGATAGACATAAAGCAGAAGAGACAAAAATAAGGAAAATAAATCCCTCTTACAACTTGTTCTACCTTGGTCAACAAAGGTTACCAAACTGCCCTTTACCTAGCAGTAGCCCTAGTAGAAATAGAGGGTTTGTTCAAAGGAAATACACTTGGTTTGTAGAATACCAGGCTCAGAGGAAGAAATTATCACTACTCCTCCATAAAGAGATACTCACAAAGAATATTCACAAGAATAGTATCAGTACATTCTAGAGGTAAGGCTCAACGAGGCTTGAGCCAGTTTGTGATACGGCTATTTGCATAGTGTAATTGAATTTTTAAGCTCAACAGATCCATATTTTTAAAATACGAATTTGTAGGGCTGTTTCAGAGATAATGAGAACTTCCATGTAACACTTGCTCTCCTTAATCACTTGCATGCACTCCTAGTGTCTTAATTGTGACATAATTGTACAAGAAAAAGACAGACATTACACACACTTGCACCATCTGCCTCCACAGAATCAGATGTTCTCCAGCTGCAGAACCTAAATGACCATAGGATTATTATTTCATTGAAACATTTGCTAATGCACCAGGAGTAACGTGCAGGAAAAGCCAAATTATATGCCCAATATTAAATTTATACCTCATCTATCTGCTAACAATAATTTTTTAATCTATACTGTTCTGGTCTGCTGAACAATTTTTTTAGTGTCTCTTATCTCCAGAGAACCAATAGGCTCAAGGGACTGGTTGTAACAAGGCTGCAGGTTGTCGCAGTGTATTTAAAGTTTTGGGGGTTGCTTTGATTTAAAAAAAGAAAAAATAAATTAGCAGTGAATCAAGGCCAATTAAATGAAAAAACCCATACAGAAAAGCAACATGCTTCACCACGCTCCAGAGTAGCCCTGGGAGAGACAGATGGTCTGTACAGCAGGCCAATGACAATATTTCATCACCTCTCTCACAGTGCAGCCCCTTCACACTGGGCAGCGACTTTTCCAAATAAAGAGCAAATGAACAAGAGTCATAAACCCACAGCTTCAGCCCTTCATCGTTGGCTCAACATCTTTAAACAAAATGGTGGAGGTCAACAGCAGCAGAGGCTGTCACCCACTTATAGCAACGTTTATCCTTAGGAAAGGAGGTGGGACCTCCACCCCACATGAGCCCTAAGGGTGGCCTCCTAGCCAGGAGAAGCATCCACAGCAGATCTGAGGTCTGGTGCATATGTGATGTCCACAGGTCAGAGCTAAGCTCAGCTCTCATGTCGCAACCCCGCTGCCTTAACCACAAGCCAAGCCTTCCTTTCACTCACTAGGACCACTGGTACCGTACCTTTCTTAAGAACCAACTTCTTCTTCCCCCTTTTTATTCACACAGGTACTGTGAGGCACACAGAAGAAAATGCTACCACTTCAAGGCCATTACCGCTCTTGCTTCAGCCAGGAAGATGGAAGTTTGCATAAACAGGTGCATTGTTAGAAACAAGTTTCAGAAGCCATAATAAAATTTCATGAAGTTTTCTCCTCCCTCCCCAAGTAATTACATATCATAATTTTGTAATCGGACATCTTAATTACATAATTAAAAGGACATGAAGCTTCTGCTTAATTAATCTTCCTGTTATGCAAGTTCACATCCTAGTGATGCAACTCCATTTGCAGAAAACACGTCACTTGTTTCTGTATGCATCTCAACTATTCCTACATACCAGAAATAATGGTATGGATGAGGGATGTAGTTTCATGTTTAAATCGAGAGAGGAAAGTCTGCCTGGGAGCCTGATCATTCTGGTTTTTCATTGCCATACAAGAGGCACTCTCTAGGCCACTGGCCCATTATTCATAGGGTCAAAAAGGGGTTGCAATGCTATGGTGGCTGAATTCCTGAAACATTATCTAGCATACACATCAAGTAGTGATGTGCTGTGCAGGCAAAGCCAAGGTGTATTCCCACTAGCGTATGCGTACCTCAGCTGCCTTCCAATTTTTTAACCATGCAGTTCTGGTCTATCAGACAACTTCCTTGATGCTTGTTGCTGGTTTTAGAGTTCAGGTCTTGTTCCACATTCCTCAACAGCAACAGTACATACAGAGCTGCTCAGTGCTTTAGGAACCAGCTGGCACAAGGGCTGTATGGAGTTGCACCCTGACAGGGAAAGCCCTGGGAAAGACAAAATTGCTTCAGGAAGTTCAATACCTCCCAGTGCTTTTGGTCCCAAGATGTCTTCCTTGACTAAAGGTGAGGTAGAGAACACAGTTCTTCCTCCCTTTCTGAGACAGCTTGTCAGTGTACATATGGCAAGATGGCAGGCACCAGAGCATCGACAGTAAGGGTTACTGGAACAATCCTCCAGGCATCTTCCCCACTTGTAGTCTCAAAAAAGCAGCTCTCACAGACTGCAGGGACAATTCACCTCCCTGAGCAGCAGACCTCACGACTACAGAGCACGTGAAATAATTATATTATTTACTTTTAAGTTAACATTAAGGGGCCACCATCCATCCAGTGCACTGAACATTGCAGAGGTCCTGCTGACCAGAAATAGATGTGATCACAGCATCAGAGATCATTTCACAGTGTACAGAGAGCTTGAATTAATGGTCCACAGCCCAACTTTGTTCTGGCATTTCCTAACTTGTGTGTGCTTGACTTTACAACCTTAATAATGCAATTTTCTGTGCAAGTTCTCAGGTTTTTTAAAAGCTCATTAAAAATCTATCACATTGCATCATTTTGCATCCCCAGGGGTTATCAAAAGACCCTAGGGCTACGGCAGAGACCTTTGCCAAGTGAGCTAATGGCAGAGCTGACAGAAGAAGCAGGTTGCCTTTCACATGAGGGAGGTGCGAGGCACAGCGTGACAGAGGGTCTCTCTAATACTTTCTCAGAGAGAAGAAAAAAAAAAAAAAAAAAATCGCAAAATTGAAGAGTTCCTAAACCAAAATATCAGGCTCCTTGCTGGATGCCCTCAACTCCTTGCAGTGAGTCCTCATCTGCTCCTCTGCCAGCACTGCCAAGTCCCCGCTCTTTCTCATCCAGGAACCTGTTGCCACCCCCAGCCCCAGTCACCTCCTGAGCAGACCCTCACTGCTGCCCTCACGCAGCCTCTACCTCACCTCCCGTCGTGAGCTCCCCAACCGATCCCTTCTCAACACAGTACCACACTGATTTGTATCAACCATTTGGTCTCCTCCACACAGTGATTTATCCCTGTTTCTCCTCCCCTAACCCCATTCTTCACAGACTATTCACACAAGTTCTTCTCTTTTTTTATCACTTCAACACCCACAGTACACTACCATTCCCTCCTCCCCAGCGGCACGGCACATAGGTGGTGGGTGATTCAAGTGGAAAAGGGCTGGCGGAGAGGTGAAACAGACTCCCCACTTGCAGTTCTTGCAAGTGTCCAAGCCTCATTGATGCTATCGCATGGGGGATCCCTTACAGAAATGCTTTTCTCAGTCCCTGTAATTGGAGCAAGGCGAACTGCTTTCAGGGATTCGCTGCCTGGTCAAGCCTCAGCACAGGCAGAGTGGGAATATACTCAGCAAATACAGAATCAGAAATATTAGCTTAAAATTATATATAAACATAAGAGATCCCAGTTAATGTGTGCTGACTGCAATTTTTCCAACACAATTTGCCCAAATTTTGCATGAGAAAGGCAAAAAGTATATCCACTGACAAAAAACACCTCCCCTCACTAAATATTGAATCCCCACATCAAAGCTAGTATGGAAATCAAACACCCCCTCTAAAGACTAATAAAAATAAATAAAAAACAAACCAAACACAAAGATGCACAAAATAAAACAAACTAACCAACATTTTTCTTTAGCCTTTGTCTCAGAAATTACAGAGCTCATTTTAACTGAAATTTTTCAGTAATTCCACCTAAGGTAAACGCCAGCCCTGGAAAACTTCAAGCCCAGCTGCTCAGAGTTTGATAAAGCAATAGGCAATTGAAAATAGAGTTGTATAATGGGAGCATCACACAACCCTAATTTGTGGTGCTCTGAGACCTGCCTGTAATTAAGTATGCCAGATTAAAAATCAAGGAAGTGCTGTCTCTCAGTCTGAGAGCACACATAAAATCTCAGCTCATAGCTAGTTATTTTACACAAGTTCTAATCCATTATAGTAGGGGGTGACAATGACAATATTGTCTGACCCTTAATTACAGGAAAGATGCTATAATACTGTACATACCAGACAGCCTGTGATAAACTTGAAATTAATACTGGAGACTCTGCCTGCTCCCATGACTTGACAACTGGGAGTTCTCTGATGCCACAAGGAGAAAGTATGCCTCTTTATTTTTCTTTTCTTGCTCAGATTTTCACTTTTCTGTTTCTCTCATTTTCTATCATTCCCAATAACAAATAAAAACCACCACAAATTATTAAATCAGACTTCACACATACACATTTCATTTCCACACCACTCAGGTACTAAGGAGGCACAAACACCTCTGGAGGAGTGATCCCATGTTCTGGCAGGTGGCTGAACCAGCATGAAGGAGCATGGAAGGACCCACTGGAAGTGAGAATGCTTCAGGGAACAAATGACAATCTGCTACATGACGAAATAGCACCAGTGCTGGCTGCGAAGCCCCAGAATTAAACAAGAGAAGCTACCATACATGCACCTAAATAGTGTGAATCCAGTCCTCCGTGTTTTGCTGCATGATTTAATACCAATAGAATTAAAGTAAAGCGTGTCCAGAGCTTCCTTTGTGAAAGGCAGCAAAGCATTGTGGTACACCAAGGAACAACTTCATTAATTTCTGAAGGTACAAAGAGACAATCCTTCCAAACTCAAGGCTCCTGCACACATGAACAGTGAGTGGAAGTACAAAAGTGGGGTTCAAAGGCTTGTGGAAATACAGAAAATGAACTTACCCTCCTTCTTCCCTTTGCACCCTATTCATAACATCTTGAGTACCTATGAACTGACAGCAGCTTAGCCCACAGGAAAGAGGAGGAACTCGGTCCTTTTTATAATGTGACTTCATCTTCTAACAGACAAAGCAGACAGAGCAAGGGATATGCATAACTCTTATTTCCTATCCCAGAATTAGCAGAGCACCCTCTAGAAACCACAGGTATCAGACAGGAAGAGCAGTAAAATTATTCCAATCACCTTTCAGCATGCTTGAGTAATCAGTCACCATCACCAGACTGAGAAAGCCATTGTGGGCCACTAACAAAGGCCGACACCTACTACAAAACAGAAGGTAGTTGAATAGATGCCAAACAAAGCCAAAGGAAAAGCAGAATTTCAAACAGACTGGATGAAAGGATCGCAGGAAGCAAACTTCAAGGAGATTCTCTGAACTCAGAAAAAACTGCCTAAAAAAAGTGGGCTCAAGTGTTGCTCCCAAGTGCCATCCAGATTAAAGGCAAAACAAAAGCAATTGGAGATTCCTGAAACTCTGTATCGTGCATTCAAGCCGTAAGAAGACTGAGCAACCAACTACACACAGGAGTAGCAACTCTGAGTATACACAAAGTGTCAAACCCAGAGCAGAATGGACTGAGAGGTATTTTCCTTTTTTAATCACTGAAAAATGCAATAACACCACACATTACTTGTAAATCAGAAGGTTGGACTATTCCAACAGACATACACTTTTTAAGCCAACGTGCTCCTCTCTGGACTGCTGGTTATAAAAATGTGCTTGTTGCACATTATCGCATCTTCTGACTGCACTTTGAAGTCCATTCTGGCCATTCCTCCATGACACAGACAAATTCCAGTCCTGAGGAACAATTCTCTTAACTTCATAAAGAAACCCTTGTTCGATGCAGATAATTTTCACGTAGAGGCTGACAGGGAAATGGCTTTCCTGGAACACAGTTGATTTGCATTACTCAGTGTCATAGCGCATGACAGCTTACTCTGCAGCCTCCTTGTCCGGATCTTCCATAATCCACACAACCACGGCCCTCTCCATGAAGCAGTTGTGCACATGACAGGAAGAGCTAATTTTAATGAAGCGTCTTTGCTCTCCTATCAGTCATGTTCTCTCTCGAACTGTTTATCTGGCAGGCTCCTGGATGCAATTTGTAATCGGTGCTCTCTGCTAACAAAGGAGAGTCCATTACCATCTCCTTTTCCTTTGACTCTTGGGTTTTTTTTACTTCTGACGTACTGTTGCACGAATAACGTACTGTATAAATTCATTAAAGACCCCTTTCACAGCATCTCTCAAAGGAACTGCTATTGCACCCCTGTCCCAGATCACCCTCTCTCCTTCAGTTAAACAGTCTCAAAATGCTCCTGGCACACGAAAGCAAAACGCTTCAATGCCTCAGCTGCAAATTCACCAAGACAGCGACCACCTTTCCATTACATCACACAGCCTTCATGTGCACAGTGGAGCCCTGATCTTTGACAGGGGTTCATAGCTCCCGCTGAAATTAAAACAATAAATAAATCATCATCACGGGATCCCCTAAAGTGGGGGGAAGTCTGTGCACTGTCATTCAATTACTTTTTAACTACCACAATGTGTTAAAATTCCACTGGGAGGTAACGATAGTGAGTACCCTGAACGATTCACCTTCAAAGAGAGGCAAGAGGACAGCTGAAGCCCAGAGAAGCCAGTTTTCTTCACCCTCTCTGCAACCACCTGGGTGCAGATCAGCGATATTTTCCAGAGACAGAACAAAGAAACTAGATGCTGATACACAGAGGCTTTACTAGAGATTAAGAAGTTGATAAAAATAAAAGGACTGACAACAGAATTGGGATCGAGAACAGAAAATAATAAAAGCAAGGCATGATACAAATTATAGTAATCCTGGCAGGAAAAGAGAGGCTTATTGAGAGATAGGAAAGGGCTGCTCAGCCAGCCAAAAGCCTCAGAGAAGTCACATACTAGAGAGGGAATACAGGATCTCAACACTACCTTAAGCCACATATAAGAAAGAGACTCTGATGCATTTAAATAGGTTCATTAATTAGTGGATTTGTGTATTTCTTGTGCTAACTAAAACAATTTTTTTTTAAGGTTCATCACAGATCTGCATCATTATTTCCAGCTTTAGTTTGTCTACAAGTTGCTACCAAAAGACATGAAGCTGGATGCCTGAAGACAAATACTTTTACTTATCATTAGGGAGATTGAGTTTAATGCCTGTCCTAAGAGAAGCTAGACTGGAAGATCCAGTCATGGGAAAAAGCAATGGATAGAAATCTCTGAATTGCAGGAATATGAAAAAGACACTCAGGAAAGCATTAGTAATCCACTCAAACCAAGTAAAGTGTAGTAGCGCACGAAAGTAATATACCATGTGCCAACCGTGGCAACCTGGAAAAAGGAGACCCTTACTGGCCACTACCAGAGCTCTGAAGATAAGCTTTAATTTTAATGTCTCCCCTAAGTGGTAAGTGAAACAGTCATCAACATCATCATGGCTTGGCTTCGCGAATGAAGATCTGGGAAGTGGTTGCAACATAAAGGCTCAAGTAAGGCTATGCACTCCCTCACTGGCATACCACACTGCATTTATTTACTCTGTCACTACACTAGGAATAGCTAACTCAAGCTGAGGTACCTTCAAATCCTTTAGGAAACTGTAGCTGTGTATTTATGTATACATCCACATATGTGCATTCTAAATCTGTTCACTTCCCCACAGAACAAAACACATACCTAACATTTTGTATGTTTTGGATACCATTCATTTTCCACAAGGGGATCTGCACATCATTATAGTCACACCGAGCATCCACCTTTAATACGCATCTATCCCCCGAAGAAGCATCTGCAGCAGAGGCACATTAAGATGACGCTTTGCTATGGAGCATTCACACTAGCTCCCTTCAGAGAGGGCTGTTACCCTCCTCCTTGGGAAGCTTCCCCACTGAACAACACTCAAGGAAAGCCTAACACGCAAAGCTGAAGATTTTCTATGCTACTTTCCCACCAGCTGCAGTTAGTTTCGTTCTCTTCTATTGTTTGGGCTGCCCGCTGGAGAACCTAGCCTTCTCAACTCCTTTTACTTCAAACCCCTGCAAAGAGACAGAACCCACCCACAACTACCACGTTGGCCTAGGGACCTGCAAGCTGGTGTAAAGGCTTTCTGCTGTGGCAATATCCTTAAGATAAAATAGAAAAACGTAAAAAACGTTAAGGACTCTGAAAGAGGAAAAGGGAAATTATGTGAGGAAGGAATTGACTGGGTGCCTACTTAAAGCAGCTTAGAAGACTGATTGGTTTCACTTTTGCTTCCACCGGTATCAGTATTTAGACAAACCACACTTTCAAAAACTATTTTTTTTAATGAAATAGAAAAGATAAAATTTGCAGCTGAGGAAAAACAAGGCAGCATCCTGCTGACAGTGACTATTTTCAAAATTAAATAGCATCACATAGCATACGCCTAACAAAATTACTAAGATGCTCTGTACTACCAATACTGATTTTTAACAAATTCTGGAACACTAGCACAACTTGGAGCATTTGGAAGACCGCCAGCACAATCCCAAAATGCAAAGGGACAAGAGTAGAGCAGAGGTAATAATTCAATTAGCCTCATATCATCCTTACATAAAATAATGGAACTATCAATTTGGGATACCACCAACAAGGAATTTAAGGAGAGCCTAAAAATGTAATTATTGCCTTTCAATATTGTCAGACAAGTTTTTCATTTTGAGCTGGAGTGGTTTGTTTTTTTTTTTGGCTGGGTTATAGGTACAGTCAATAAATACAACTCTTC
>NW_010429773.1:51695-51987 GCF_000710305.1 Buceros rhinoceros silvestris | reverse complement strand
CTTCCGATAGCATCTACTTGGGCTAGTTAAATGTGCTAGGATAAATGGACCACATAATAGCTTGTCTAAAAGACCTCACACTACATGGAGAACTAACATGATGCCAAACTAGACAAGCTAAAAGTTGGCGAAAGTTGGTCCTGCTCACCTAACTATGACAAACCCATCCTGACCATGGTGTTTATATGGGTACCACCCAGTTAGCAGGTCATCATCTTTAGATTAGGGCTGCAAGAGGCAGCTAAGTAATCTAAGAGCTCACTGCTGCTGAAAAGAGGTGTTCCCTTCCCAC